>NW_017728935.1:6290609-6308180 GCF_001723895.1 Crocodylus porosus | reverse complement strand
GTGGATCCCAAGTCTACTTCATCCCCAGCCAGCACCCTGCTCCCTGCACTTCCAACTTGGCTGTGAGCTGCCTGGGCTCCTTTGCATTGGTAGCAGTCGGGTGACAGCTTTCCGGCAAGCTTCAGCTGGCCCTTCACATCCCCTGCCGGGTTTCACGCAGCCGAACAGCTTTGCAGCGGGGACTCCGTACTCCAGCAGAAATGTCAGTGTTGGCTGTGCATTGACTGGCATTTGAGGATGCCTTCACCCCTCGTTTGCAGTGTTCATTGTATCAAAGTGAAAGGCTTCCCATCAGCGGAGCGCTGCGTTTGTGGTAACAGAGCACCATGCTGTTCACGCCATTCAATGCAGCCCTTGAAATGTGATGATTCCTGTTGAATCCATTGCTCTGAGTCACCCTTGTCCTACAAGAACAGACCTGCAGCTCGAGTGTGTGAAAGGGGATTACAATGGACATGCTGCTGGAACATTTCCCCCCCGAGGCTTATAACCTAGCTGCACAAATATGTCCTTTTGACTAAAATTTGCTACATATGCTTTTGGTTCCCATCCATTTGATATATAATTTTATGTTCCAGTATTTATACAGTGTGCCGAGCGCTGTCTCCCTCACCGGGCTAGCAACAGGGCAGCTCAACACACCTCAAAATAAGCGTCACCAAATGGCACTACCGCGCTGTCCTCTGCAGGGAGGGAGCAAAAAGCTTGCACCCCTCTACGGTGTCAAAGAGGACGTGTGCGCGTCCCGGGCACAGATCCCGGGCTGGTGGCCTGAATATCACCACAGACATCTTTGCTTCCATCACAAGTTGTTGCCTATTAGTTGTTTCTAATGTGAAGGGAGCCCCAGAAGAGCCACCTGACACAGTTCAATGAGTTTATTGATTGGGACTGTAAAGGTGATAATCAATCAGTGCCACAAGCATGCCCTGGTCTGCTGGGGAGCGCCAGCAATTGAAGTAGAGCAAGCCTAGCTTCAAATTTCACACCCCTTAGTTAGACCTACCTCCACAGGTACATCGCAGCTCCCCATCTACTTCGCTTACAAGCAGAGATACAAAACCATCAAAATGCCGTATACACAAATCATCCAGCGAGTATCCACCTGGCAGTCTTAACAGAGGAAAGGCAGAAGTGCAGAGCACACAAATCTTCCGGAGCTGATACAAAAAGAAAAGACCTGACTAAGCAAGTTTTATAAATATTTCCCCAAACTCCAGGTCACACACAGTGTAGCTAAGCCTCTCAAAATGACAACCTGAGCCATGCAAGAGTCTGGCGGACAACTTTGCACAACCAGCCAAGGCCCCGCTCCATTCAACCACGGGAGTTAAAGCAGATAACAGCACATTGATTGGTGACAAGCGTAAAGCAGCTTTCTTGTTAAAATGTTCCTCTAAAACACTCCCAGGCATCAGCTTCTACTGGTGATGAAGGACAGGCTAAGCTGGCCTCAGTGCCATGCCAGGACTGATGGTTCAGACAGGACATCCGGGATTTCTCACCCTCACAATCCATCAAGTCTCCATCCACTTCTCAGTGCCCTTATACACAACAAGAATCACCTTCCGGACCAAAACGGCCTGGGTGAAATCCTGGCTCTGTTCCAGTTAGTGGGATTTGTGCCATTGTAGTCCAGAGGACCAAGATTTCCATTTAATTTCCCAGCACTGGGTGCATCGGACAGGGTCGTATGGGCTCCGGTTCGCGAGAGGTCAAACCGGATGACCAACCGGCCACTTCTGGCCCTCAGCTCTCTCAACGTCCAACCCAAGCAATGGTCCTCTGCACAGACTGCTGGGCCAGACTGCTAGCGTGGGGTTAGCAACTTCATTTCCAAAGCAGGGCGATCTTTGCACACACTTTCCTCTCGGAAGACAGATTTGCAAAAAAACCCAAGTAACCCTACCCTCATCAGCCACGGTAGGGAAAGCTCTGCTTCTGGCATTTACTGAAGAACAAACTCAACAGAGGATCATAATTTGCCGATTAAAAAGCTAATCTTCCTCTTAAGGTCAGAAAGCATCAATGAAATGTCAGCTGATACGAGAAGGAGTACGATGACATGACAAAGTTTCAGAAACAGAGTCCTAAAGAAAACACAGGCAGCAACGCCTGTGGGAACAAGGGTGGGGGAAGCTGGTTTCAGCTCCGACGGCAGCGTGTCCGGGGCTCGGCCGTGCACCTTCCGCACCAGCAGCAACAGAGGAAAGACTTTATGTGCGCGTGGTACCCAAGCTGTTCTGCCACTTGGACGCTTGTTCCCCAGAAATGGAGTCAGATCAGTCTTACTGTTTTCCGCACACATTAGCAAAGCACCATCATTTGACGGTGACAGTCACTCAACAACTAATCACTCAGTAATCAGGTAGGTAGGCTGGCGCAGCCCCCTCCCGGTGAAGAGCTCCCCTTCTCTTGATGCATCCCTGAGCAGTCGCTGCTCAGCTGAGCCACTGCACTTCAAGTGCAGCATTTAAAGTACCAGCGCTAAATGCTTCTGCAAACAGCTCGGTCCCATGGGGAGTGAGCAGAAAAGTTTGGAGAGGCATGTAGGACAGAAGGCAATAATCCTAAACCCTCCTGGCAGGGGCCAGTTGCTTGCAGGCAGCTGTCTGTTTCTGGGGACCCAGAAGCAGTGATGTGCCCTGGCTTCTTGGACAGCTGTGATGTTTTAGCTGACGCTGATTCATTACCGGCATTTGTAGGGGTGTGGGCAGGGAGCAAAAGTCACAGCTACGACAAAGCAAGGCCTGTTTCTTTTACAGTGTCCATATAACGGTGCCCTGAACCAACAGACAGGACAGATAAAGGGAAAAGGAAAGGTGGAAATAGGGCCCTGAGCTGCTGCCCACACCCACCTCTTCCCTGCTGTCTCTCCTGCTCCCTGCACAAGGCATGGTGATTGCACTGCTCAGGACCTGCATCTCCAGCCCCCCGGGCACCCGCGTGAAGGGGTGACGCACTGTTATCACCGCTGTGTGGGGACAGAAGTCACAGGACGTTGCTGAATCGGAGCCCGGGTCGGCTGCCGGAGGCTACAGGGTGAGCCAGAAGCAGAGCTGAAACCCGAGAGCCCTGATTCATAGTCCTGCTCTCTGCCAGACTGCGTTCTCCCCTGCTCTTGTGTTCGTAATGTAGGGTGATGAGCAAGCAGTCTTCTCTTTGGTTACCTTTTTCGCAGAAAGAACAGCCAAGTGCAGAGACTTTCTCTTCACTTGCAGTAAATCCTGCCTCCTCAGGACAGCTGTGGCAAGGGAGCAGACCAGACAGGGCTGTGAAATGCAATTTGTTGCTCTGCATTGTAAAGCAGTCAGTGCACTCTGGAAATAAAAGTTTGTGAATAGCTGTAAAGAGAACATTTGGGTTTCTCCATAGATCAGCTAAAACATGGAGCTTGAGACTGGCCTAGGGGATAAAACTGATTGTAACCGTTACAGAAAATAAACAAGCACTATTCTCCCTGAAGTGCTGCATTTAACTAACATATTTCAAAGATATTGGGCAATGATTTTAGTGTTGGGTGCTGCGTAAAGAGACAGCAGCACTGTGCATCGTATGGCAGGTCGGCAAGAGAAGAGGTGTCTCCGTGCATTGTCACCAACAGTTGCATTAATGGCAGGATGCTGAATGCAAACTAATGATTGGGGCGAGCTGGGACAAACCACGTTCAGCATCGTGCCAGTTAGTGCGGCACGATGAAGAAAATTACAGCGTCACCATGAAACTAGACGTTGCAGTCAGCTGAAATCTATGGGGATACACGGTGCAAAGTCCTTGGCCACCTGGATTTGCTGCTAAGGACCAGTTTATAAAGAGCCCAGTGCTCTGGTATGAGCAGCACTTCCAGATCCTATGGGAGCAGCAAGGGCTGGGCACCTTCAGAGGAGCTGGCCGTGCAGACCCCCTGCTGCTTCCCCCAGCCTAGCGCCCTGGTTCCCGCCTGGAGCCCGTTCGTGATGCCAGCCCGTGCCCTAACGCCCGTTATCTCTAGTTCTGAATTCCCCTCCCTCCGCCAGCGCGATGCAGGAGAAATCAGCCCCATGTCTCTGGATGCTGGATTCCCCCTTCAGCTGTTGTTGGGATAAAAAGACAGACAATGATCCAATTACTGGGCAAAGGCGGGCGAAAGGCAGTAGAACTGCTGAGCTGGTTATTGCCTCTTCTCTTTGTTAACTTGCTTAAATCTGTTTCTAAGGCCATATTGGACATCTCAGACTTGCTTGTCTAAATAATCATTAATAGCTGCAGCTCCACTTCAAGGGCATGCCTGATGACAGGCTATTACCCAGCCTTTCTGCTCTCAAGAACAGAAGCTAACAGAAGGCTCACAAACCAAATTTGGCTAGTAAAACTATCCATTAGGATAATATTTCTGCTCTAGCTGAACATTTTTCTGCAGCTTCCTTAATTACACAGGTAAGCAGATAACCCAGCATTTCTGGCTAATTGTATAATAATACCTGCCATCTGTTACTGTATTCCAGATTTGTGGGGGCACAGCTGTATGCAAAGTGCTTAGTGCAACAACTGCAAGCTTTTATGGGTCCTTATAACTTCTGCAACAATGAATCTGTTCTAATTAGCACTGGAAATAAATGTTTATGATGTAGGAAATGACAAAATGTATTTATCACCCAGCTAATAACTCACCCTAGAGAAACTGAAGGGCCAGATCACGCACCGCGTGAACAGAGAGGTGGTTTTGAGGTGGCTCAGCGTGGGCCACATTCAGGAGGAGGCACTCATTCAGACAAAAGAACCACAGCTAAGGACCTTTCCATGAAAAAAGATAGCGGCTCTCAGCCTTTCAGGCCTGTTTCCTTTGTCTTCCCCGGTTGAAAATCCAGCCACCCCATCAGCCCAGAGAATAGGGGAGCCAAAGAGCACAGAGTATTTGCAACCCAGCATTTAAATATAAGGTAGCGTAGTGAAGTATGAGCATGTCCTGCTGCCTGGATATCATTTTCCTTTCTGAAAGCCTCCATGGCTTACCTGTCTGAGGCCAGCACAGAGGCAACAGCTGGATGGGCAGAGTTTCTTGGCAAGGTCACCGTGCCGAAACAGCGTGTTTTGGTGAGATTCCAGGAATGAGGGTTGTGACTTTGATGCCAAAGCTACATCACTCTATCCACAAAATGCAACGCAGCCTACCCCTATGCATTTGAAACATCTGCACAGCTCAGAGGATGGGGAAGAGTCTTAGGGATTAGCGGGGAAGGTGGGACCTGGGAGAGCATTGTTACAATGGGGATGGGCTTCACCGTTGGCTTAATTGGCAGGGAAGTTGGGCCATCGCAGAGAGCTTTGCAAAGCCCCCCTGCAAGTCCTGAGTGTGTGATGCAGGGCACAAGCGCTGCAGCCATGTGAGTGTTGGCCTAATTCGGGGAGGAGTATGGAGAGCTGGCATGAGAGGGTTTCCAGCAACAGCCAGGCTGTTTATCCTGGCAGGGATTTTTCATCGTGCATAAAGCCATTGCTGAGCAGAGACACAGCACAAAGGCTGGTCACTAATGAAGTCCCAGCTGAGCCCTCAAAGCAGAAAAGGGTTGATGGCCTCGTGCAACGACCAAGCGCCCAGACCAGAGGGCAGTTTCTCTGCTTCTCTCTGATCCGGCTGGTGGGAGAAGGATGCGCTGATCCTGCACCGGAAGGCAAGGGCCTGGCTCCCAGGGCTAGGATGATGCCTAGGTACGTGGGGGATGAGTCAGTGAGAAGCTTCTTGGATAATTCAGAGCAAAACAAAAGGCCCCGTGAGGTTAGTGGTTTCTCCCTACATGAAAGAGAGCGATGCCGAGCGGCTCCCGGCGCTCTCCCCGGCCCTTCCGTTCTGACACACGAGGTCCCGAGGCAGATGGACAGTGCAGCCCACGCAGGCCATTGGTGACGGATTTAGGAGCCTTATGAGTGACAGGGAGACAAGATGCAATCATCCCATCACCTCTCAACCATTTCCCAGCACGTGGCAATGATTTAATGCCGAACCTTTCCCACCAGATCCCATAAATCTTTGCATGTTGCACAGGGCCCATGACATCCCGTAGCCTGATAGAATGGAAAGTATTCCAATTGTTCCTCCAAGGGAAAAATATGGTTAGTGATGGCATCCAGGCCTTGGTGCACAGCGTTTGGTGACGTTGTGGACCTCTCCCCGTCCAGAACGACAGTGCCGCAGTGATCCTAGCTGGGGATGGTTAAGGGCCCCTCGATGCTCTTTTCCTTGCGAGCCCAACAGCTGTTTGACATTTTTTTGCTGGGGACAAAGCTCTGGTAAGAAGATGGTTGCTCTGGGACTAAGGCAGTGCATCTTTTCTCCCACGTGCAGCCTTGTCTGTCTCAGTGCTGAAAGTTCAGCCAAGCCTATCTCTGAACGCCGCAGCGCTGGCAGGACCGCTGGCGTGTAGGGCTTGTCCAACGGCGCCGCTCTCCTCCCGCGAGCTCTGGATGGTTTCAGACATTCACCCAGGAGAACAGCTGGGCCGACTTCACCGATGTGGATCCCACCAAGCGCAGACCCTCCTGGCTAGGGGACTTCATCGCTCAAATATCAGTGCGTTCCTAGAGCTCACAGAGGAGTTTTTTTCACAGCTGCTGCCTGGATTTACTTCGGTTTTAACCACTGGAAGGGACAGGAAGCCTTGACAAGCTGGGATTGATGGTGCTGCTTGGAGCCTGAGAGCTAGCAATAATGCAAAGCAGCTGGCCAGGGCAGTTTTTCAGGAGCTGTCAGCATGATGGAGCGCCGAGACAGGGAGCCCGCTCCGCTCCAGGCACTGGCAGGACACACGGTGGGCTCGGGAAGTCAGCCCTGGAAATGCATTTGTGTTTCTCTTCTTGCAAAGCCGGCCTGGCCCCGGGCTCCAGCCAGCCCTCCCTCCGCCAGCCCTTCATTCACCCAGCAAGGGCTCCACGGCCAGAGGCAGGGATTTGTTTTCGTGGAGGGCTGGGCAGGAGGGCAGGGTGGGGAGTGATTTCCTGCCCAGCAGGACCCAGGAGAGGCAGGCCCAGGCGGGATTGTTTTTCACACCTCATCAGTGACTGAAGTGGAAGGATGATTAAGGTTTGGAGAGGCTGAATCCATCATGCTCAATGAACCAGCCAAAGCCTTTGGGATGGGAGGAGATGTGGGAGGGACCGGGGCCATCACTTCTCTTTACCTTTTATTGATGATGGTTTGGGAGTTGCATACATCTCCTTCTGGGAGGTGGGGTGGGGGTGAGAGGCCCACGGGCTGGCCTGCCTGGCCTGCTTAGAGCCAGGAGGTTAAAGGGTAATCTTTCTCCTTCACCCAATGCCTTTGTCTGAAATAGCATTGAGAGAGGAGCTTCCTAGGCATTTTGTCATCGGGAGACACCTACATTCCCATTCCCCCCCACGGCCGCCTCCAGAACGAACGCTTAGTTAGACTCAAATTATCCTGGCCTTAAAAGAATAATGTGGCCAGGAAGCGTGCAAGTCAGCCCTCATTGCTCCCCAGAGGTCTTTATCTCCACACCTGGCAGCAAGGGGGTTTGGCACCTACGCACCTAAGACAGGCTGGATACAAGCAGACAACTTGCGAGGGAAGTCCCCCAGCCCGAGTGCAGGGGGCTGGACCCGATGATCTTGTAAGGTCCCTCCCAGCCCTTAACAACTGTGAAGATGCGACTCTGCGGTTCCCACGCCCAGTCGGGAGGAGGTGTGCAGGCTTCAAGCCAGTGGACAAGCCCCAGCGGGTTCAGGGCCAGCAATGCCCCCCTCCTGGGCTGTCCCCATCCTGGGGAGCAGGCAGTGGACATTTTCCCAAGTCACTAGCAATTTCGGGTTCCCCACCAGAGACATTTCAAACCTGTCTAAAAAGCAGAGTGGAAGGGCAATGGTCTCAACTCCTTTGAGAGCACAAGACTTTCCTAGGGGTAGGATAAAGATCATGAGGTGTGTCGAAAGTGCCTTAGGCAGAGGGAGATTTCAAGCGATGGGCTACCAGCCGCCTGGTCAAGGGGGTGACACGATTGCACTTCATATCTGAGGCTGGACTCAGGCCTCCTTCACTGCCCCGGAGGCAGAGCCATGCTGGACGTCACACGCGGGGAGAAGCCGACTTGGACACGAGGTTCCTGGTCCAGCATTTAGCGGGGCAATCTGCAGGCGTCGTTGGTGACCTACACGTGGGACAGAGACACGTGGAGCCTTGCACGCTTGCACTCAGTGCCCCTGTGGGCTCTGCACACAACTCAGCTGAAGAGCGAGCCACACTGAAACATTTTTCTCCCACCTTTTTGCAGTTTTCCAGGCATCCCGTGGTCTCAGGAAGGGCAGGGTGCAGAGGGGCACGCCAGCGGCATGACCTTGGCATTTGGCCTTGGGACGTCTGAAAGAGATGTCTGTCCCCCCACATGCGGTCCTTAGCTGTGTCTGGACGTGGGAAGCTGCGACCTCCCTGCCAGGGGAAATATTCCAGCTTTAATCAGCATTGCTGGAAGGGAGGCCAGGCGGGGGTACAGCCATTACAGCTTTCGCAGAGAGAGGATGGAAAGTGTTGTTACAGCCGCGCTACAAATCCCCAGCCCAGGGAGATTGGAAATCCAGTGCTTTATACAAGTGTTACAGCCTTAATTAAAATTTTTGGAAGCACTGCAAATCAGCTGTGCAGCCATAATCGTCTCGCTGGCTGGTTGACTGGAAGGGATGGTTATTACTGCGCTGGGAAGGGGCTGCAAATCTGCTGCGTGGCCAGGTGCCGAATGGCTGCTGCAGGCAGGCGATCGAGCCCCTGCTTTGCGACATGGCCCGCGACTCTGTGACTCCCAATGCTCCCTAGCAGCCCCGCTGTTACCTCCTGCATGGGTTTGGGGAGGAGTGCCTTTGGAGCCTGTGCCTGCTCATGCCCTTAATAGCTCTGGTGGGATCATCCGGCAGTTGAATTGTCCTTGCTGTTACCCATGAGCAGGGGCTTCCAGCTCTGCAGCAGTCCCCAGCCCTCTGCAGCACTTGCGGCTGCTGCTTTTATTCCACCTCGTTCAGCGGCTGGGGAACAGGCGCAGGACGGCTTCACAGGTCCTGGGGAGGCAGGGAACTGCTCTCAGCGTTGCACTGCAGGAGAGAAATGTGCTGCACGTGTTGGCTGTCCCTGCAAGGGACTGATGGAGGGTGCACGGGGCTTTGAAAATAAACCAAAAGCTCATGCCATTCAGGGAAGACCTGCTGTTTCCCCGGGGCTCCCTGCCTTGGCATCTGGATTGTGCAGCTCCTGAAAGAGAAGCAAGCCTCCTCCTAGACGTAGTGAGACCGCAGCCAACAGTACCTCCCCGTGCCCATCCCCTCAGCTGGGAACCAGCCCTCGGGACCCAAGGAAAGGGCTCTGCAGGGGGAACATCCTCCTCACAGTGCAGCTAGGGCAGGGGCAGCAGGGGCTGACCTGGGCAGCAGCATAACCGGGGCTCAGAGCCAGCAAGCGCGGGCTGCAGGGAGTCAGCGTGGCACAGACCGGGTACCCACGGGCTTTCCCATGGGCTGTGCCGGGCGCATCCGAGCACGCCGGGCACATTCCCAGGAAACGCTGGCATCCCAAAAGGGCACTAAGGCCAGATGTGCAAAGAGACAGAAGCCCTGAAGATGCAAATAGGTGCTGAGGCCTTCTGGAAAATCCTAGTGATCCCCTCCTGCTTTATCAGGCACTTCCCACGCCCTCAGGAGTCTGTCCCTGCGTTTCGGCCAGGGTCGCACAATCGGTCGGCGCAGAGCCCGGCTCCCCGCCAGCGCGTCCTCAGCGGGGAAGTTTCCCGGGGCAGGGAAGCAGGGCCTGTGCGCAGCGGACAGCGAGCCTCTGACAGACATTTAGAAAAAGCGTTTTTTCCTTCCTGGCTAAGGAAAAGCAGGCACCTGGAAAGAAAGAAGCTAAGTAGAGAGAGCACCGTAGCGTCAGTGCCAGCGGCAACACAGCCCACACTTGTGCCTAACTCAAATGGTGGGAAACAGACTCTGCTTTATTCTTCTGCTCCCTCCTGACACTTCTGACCTTTTCGAGGTGAAAAGTGGGCAGAATCGATACAGCATACGAAAGCAAGGAGTCCATCCAGCGGGCTTGGCAAGCGATGAACTTGGCTGAATACACAGCAGGGCTGAGCTGCCCACAGGTCTTTTGCAAGGGAGCGCGGCTGGTGATAGACCGAGGAGCAAGAGGAGCCATGAGCTGCCAGTGAATTGCAAAGCCCGCCGCGCTCCCAGCCCCTCCCAGTGCACACAGCGCATTCAGCTGGGATCCAATGCGGGGAAGACGCCAATGTGTGTGTTTTTACATAAGGCCAAGTCTCTCTCATCAGCAGCCCGCGTCGTTCAATCTGATTTGGGAAGTGTTTGCCGAGAGGCAATCGCAGGCACTGGTTTGTGGAGAACCAAGGGCAACATTTTTCTCCCCTCTCCATCGTCGAGTAATAAAACTTTAATTTTATAAGAAAGTGAATCAAATAATCAAGTTTGTTTCTTCATCTCCAGAACTCATATTCCCAGGCACAAACTCGGATAAATCATCTTTATTTCAATAAATCTAATGCAATTACTTTCCGCTACTAGGAAAAAATTCTACTATTTTGCCTTGAAAAAGAACCCGTAACATCCCTGCATTCAATATTGCCACAAAATTGTATTCTAACACGATTAAGGGGAGCTGAACTATTCCTGTTAAGTAACATTTTCCAGGTCTTGATTTCTCTTCCAATATTTCCTCTGTCAATTAACCAAAGCAATTTCCGCTGACTAATAAAGCAGTTGGTTAAGCTTATTTTCCAATCAAAACTCACTTAATTTCAGCAAATAACGGTTGAAAAAAGAATTGATCAAAAGCATTAAAAAGGCCAGCCTTCCCGCCTACAGAAAATCAAACTGTCTGACAGAGACAAAATAGCCATTTCACTCCATACCTTATCTGCTGGGGTCTTCACTTAATGCAGGAATTAAAATTCCTCGCGCCGGTCCAGCCTCCGGACTCAGCAGGCCCACGCGGGGTCCCCTCGGCGGAGCGGGGCCAGGTGTGAGCCCCTGCTCTGAGCTGCTCGGAAAAGGCAGGAAGGGGGGAAATGGGATGGAGTCACGTTTCAAGGCAGGGCTTTAAAAAAGCTTCCCAGTGAGTTAGGGGGGCACAAATCCCAGGGACAGTCAATGGGCGATAGAAGCCTGCTTGAACGCTAGAGGTCTGCTGGATAGGGAGCACCACTTACACAGGGCAGCACGGCCCCTGGGCCGTATCCACTGCTTTCCCTTTGTACAGTAAACCCCAGGATTGGGGCTCGGATGCAAAAACCCAATAGACCTGCCCCACTTCCATTCCAAGACCGTGCAAGAGTCACCCGAGCCTGATGCCCACAGACACTCGAGGGGTTTGTTTTCTCCAGCTGCAGACCTCTCGGCATCATTGAGTTGGGTGCACGCGTGGCCTGTTTGGTGCCTTCTCCTCCGTCCTGCCTTATCTGCGTTACTTCTGCCCGTCTGAAATTAGTGCACGTCTCAGGGGGCAAAGTCCAGCCCGACCGTCGGTTCTGCCTCTGGAAAGACATTGCAATGTGGTGAAATTGCAGCTGCCAGTCCCAGCCCACCGCGCGCTCTGCCGGGCCTGGGTTATTGCCCCATGATCCACCCTTTGGCGGGTTCCCAGGCAGGCTCAGCAGCCCCTGCCGAGACCCCTGGCAGCAGGGAGGGAGCATGGCATTTTCCTACAGCGATGGCTGCTACTGACACCTCCCGGCGGTTGTTGATCCACGGCACTGGTAATTACCGTGGCAGATGAAGGCGATGAGACGCAATAGATCTGTGTCTGCTGCCTCCACACGACAGCCTACCTGGAATATTAATCTATTAGATGGCTGACGGGGGTACCATTTGGCATTATAAAGCAGGGCCAGGTTTACTTTGGTTGTACGTGACAGCACAGATGCTCTTCCCTTATCAGACCCTTCTGATGGCCGAGGCACTGGCTGTTTTCCTTCCAGGAGCCTCGCTGCACCGGCATCCGAAGCGCTCATGCTGTGAGGGTACTTTGTGCTTGGCAGTCACTGGCAGAGCCTCACCTCTCCTCCCCTTCGCCCCCGTGCAGAAAGGCCGCGTTGCTTCGTGCCCCTTCGGCCCTGGTTTGGGCCCAGCATCAGCCATGCAGGAAGGTGCATCTCTAAGGACCTCGCTTTGTGCAGGACTTCACGTCAGAGTCAAGGTGCGCACTGAGACTCCAGCCCTTTTTGTTGACAGGGATTGTCAACCCAGGGGCACCCAGGGCTGTTGCTGACCCTGGGCAGCAGCAATTTCAGCCTCCGTAGCCCTGCGAGCCATGTCCTCAAACAGGGCGCCTGTTAAAAATGAAGCATTTAGCACCTCGTAGCCCATCTCAGGACATCACAGATATACCATGCCATCACAGAGAGCAGCACAGGAGCCCTCACCCCTCTGCAGGGCACTCGTCCAGCACCCCAGCCTATGCGTGTTGGTCCACGGCCTGGGCACCATCACACCTGGTTGCAGAAGTCCTGATTTCCCACCGTCCGCTCCAAAATATAATGCAACGAGGCGGTAAGCCTGCTGTCACAGCATGGCCTTGCCTACCTCGGGCTAGTCACCAGTCTGCTGGGATGCACCCACAGGTCCCATGTGGTCCTGTGCTAAGTGAGTCTGGGCAGAGGTGTCTTCCCCCTGGGCTTTGAGCCCCCATCTGAGCCTTCCTCATGTGACTGGAGCCCATTTACTGCCTCCCTCCGAGTCCCACCAAAGCTGCAGCCACTACGGGCATCTAGCTTCCTGGGATGGGAAAGCAAGAAGCTCAGCCTCCTTCTCCCCTCTAAGGGCACCAGGCAGTTACAGAGAGCTGCAGAAATAATGCAGCTCCTTAGACAGCCTGCCCTAGCGATTTCATGCCCTCCTTGAAGAGTGAGGTCCTGCCGGGGTTTCGGGCTGGGCTCTGTTCCCCCTGCCTTCTCTCGGGTCACCTCTTCTCAGCCTCCTGCCTGCTCACAGAAGACCCCCTGTTAAATGCAGGGTTTTTTTCTTCCCAGAAGCTGCAGGGCCCCCGGCCACGCGGCCCCCTCTCCGTGCAAGGAAATCCATTGTTCGTGGGGGCTGAGCCGGCAGCTGAGAGACTGTCAAAGTTGGTGGCGGCAGAGCGCTCTGCGCTGACGTCTCAGAGATGACAAGCACCATCCCTGGGCAGAGGAACTGCCTGGAATACATCATCACAGCCTTGCCTCGGGCAAGGTGAGCTGCGTGCTCAGCTCACAGCAGAAAATGGAGGTTACCGGCAGAAGGGGACGCGCAGCTGCGGTTCAGCGGTCCCGTGCTCCGTCACACACGTGGCCGTAACCTGCATCTGAGTCACTCATCAGGTTTCCGTTGCGGTAGCATCCAAAAACCCCAGCCTTGGCCTCGGACTCGGCATGCAAACACAGCACAAAGACACGGTCCCTTTGTAAAAACATAGGTCAAGCGTTTTCATTGCAAAGCTTGTGAAGTCTTGTGGAAGAGCAAAGTTATGGCAAGTCGCTAGAATACAAACTCATTCTCCGCTCGCAGACAGTGCTAAACCGGTGCAGGAGCAGTCACGTCTGCAAGAGTTACTGCGTGCGTGCATGCAGCCTTCAGCACGGCACTGCGAGCACCCTTCAGCAGGTGCTTTGCCAAAGCAGGGTCTTTAGTCCTCAACCATCCCAAATTATCCGGAACAATGACCCGCAAACTATGGAGCGAGCGAGCGCCTGCCCAGGGCTGGTGAGCTGGGGGGGCCGTGTGTCAGCACACGGGGACGCTGCACGGTCCCGTAGGCGAAAGCACACCAGGGGCTGCATCTATTTGAAACCACTTAAGGAATTTGTGGGAACAGAAGGCGGGGCCTTCCACCTCCTCTGGTGGGATTTTTAATCACGGTGTGTGATTAATTAAGGCACCTCCGTTCTACATTTCTATCTGAAAGAGGAGCATGAATCATTAGTGGTGCAGACATTTCCCTTCGTGGCTCTACGAATTCCTTCGCTCTGTGACTGTGCTCGCTCTGGTCGGGTGACATCTTTTCTTACATGCAGGAAGATTGCACTGTAAGGTTGATTTAACCTGCTGACACTTGTTCTTACCATCAGTTCTTGGAGCACATTTTTATTGATTGTTGATACTACCTTAACTGAATTGCCTACTTGATAGAAAATGGCTCAAGGATTTTTTTTAATGGTAATTACTTAAGCTTTCTTTCCCAGCAATGGATTTTAATTATTCTTTCATTTGCACAATGTATGTCATGCACTCTCCTAGCAGAGCGGAAGTACACTGAAATAATGGCTTTAATTTACTGTACATAGCATATTAAGTTGCTTTTCATGAATGTTAACTGATTGAACAGCTCCCGTTTTGAAAACAAAATGCCAGTGATTCATTTTCCTGCTGTTCGTGATAGCATGGTTTCATTTTCCTTCTCTGTGAGAATGCAAGTCCCACAGCATTAGCCAAATCCCCTTCCAGAAACCATGGCAAGACTGCACGGGGCATCCGATCGCAAGCGCAGTCCCTGCGTCTGTATTCCAGGCAGGGCCTCACTGCCTAGCTACTTCCCCAATGGCTTATAAAAAGACTTCAAAGGAAAACTTCAGACCAAGAATCTTACTTGCCATCAGAATTTTTTAACCTTGAAGACATAACCCTAAAGAATATGTTTCTGAATGGTAATGAAGTGTGGGGGTGGGGCTGGGGGAATAGCAGAAAAGGAGGCAGAAGGGAAACAGGGGGAAAAAAAAAAAAAGCTCTCTTGCTAATCCTGTAAAACAGCCCTAAAGGACAAATAAACCTAATGAAGGTGAAAAATTGTACCGCTCCACTACAGGAGGAGTTCAGAGCCACACAAAGGCCCAAGTCAGAAATTTCAGGACAAGGGAGGCCTGAGATTAAATCATCAGCTCGTAAATAGATCTCGAACGAGACGATCCACTGACATCAGGGTCCAGGGAGCTGCAAAAGATAAATTGTGCAGGACTCCAGACCTCGCGCTTGTTCTCACTTACATTTAACAGGTGCTTTGTGCCAGAGATTGATTTGCAGATGAAATAATGTGGAGAAGGGACACAAGAGGACCCAGTTCCAGTGGGCCGCGGGGACGTAACTCCACCTTCGCTCAAACAGAGTTTGCACTGTGTCGTCGTGGCTTCACCCCCGGGATCGTGCCGCGGCCGTTGGAACGGTGCTAAAACACCAGCACGGGTGACTTTGGTTAACGCTGTCCTGGGTCATGAAATATTAGCAAAGGGTGCAGAGCCAAATTGCTTAGCTGCTGTGAAAGCGACCCCTTGCCACAGCCTGGGACGGATACTGGAACAGTCTTTTGGGCCACCTCTGCCCTGGAGCAGAAGGAAGGGCCCCAGCAAGACAGACAAAGCCCCAAAACATGACATCCCTTGCTGGAACATTTGCTGATCCTTTGCTCTTCCCAGAAAGCCATAATGAGTCTTCTTTTTACTCCCTGGTTTCCAGAGCCCTGCTTCTCACAACAGCTACAGTCAGAAGATTTTTTGGCAAGTCATCAATGCAAGTAATTTTCTTTTGTAGGAATCTTTTGCAACGACTCTAAGCAAGGAACCAGCCCCTTTACTTACAGTCTCCTTCTCCCCCTCCCAAGCTTTGCAGGGAGAACATTGTGGGCTACAAAAACACAGGAGGTTCCCAGTGCAGGAAGGGTGGTATTCACTGGTTTTGTCTTGAAATGGGACTTAGCTTGCTTTGAGACGGCTGGTTATCCCGTGGGTAGTGACTAGCATTTACATCTGCTGTAGCTCACTCAGGATGACAACGTGCTGAGTCGGTAACATAAACTTCTGAACAAAAGCCAAAGGGAGAATGTCACTTGGAGAGAGGAGGTGGGAAAGAGTGCAATGGCCTCGCTGGAGGCAGCCAAATATGCGATTACCGAACAGATGAGCCCGGCAGCGCAGAGGGCAGGCCTCCCACCGCCTGGGCCAGCCTCCCCATCCGCCCTCTCGCATGGACGGCAGAGTATTTCCACCCCAGCCAGCCGATCCCTGGGAGTGCAGGGCTTGGAGGGTTAGCTGAGGATGGTCAGGCAGGAGACACGCAAGCTCGCATGGCCAGTGCCGTTATGAAGCTGGCTGACTCCTGGGAGGGAAAAGCCTCTCCGCTTCTTTCACTGTATCCAAAAACATCCATCTCAGAAAGGTTAAAAGCACCTTGGGCCCTTGTTAAGTCATTTGAAACTCTCCTGGAGTTTACTGTCTCTTTGAAGCTCAGTCAGATGGCTCTAAGCAGCTCGTTTCAAATATTTAATCTGGGTGAAACAATTGGGGTTGTGCCGGCTGCGGGTTACTGCAGAGGCGCAGGGTCCTGTGGGAGGGCTTCGATATTAAATCTCAGCCCACTTTGGACTTCCTCACCTTGCTGATAGCTCGTTAGAGGAAATGGGCCAGTTCCTCATTTCTCCCTGGCAGGCCCGGAGCATGCCAGAGCCCAGGAAGTTTGAAAGACTAGACGGTGCTGAAGGTCACAGGCAAGACAGTCAGCGAGAAGGGGCCTCGTTCTCGTGTCCGTCTTCATTTGAACGCTGCAGAATAGCGTGAAGAGCCAGAGCAGCCATGAGCCGGGCCGAGGGAGGGCTACATTGGGACTTAAAGAAGGCCCTGCAAGGGGAAATGGGGAGCTCATTGCCCTGGCACCACACCTGCCTGGCAGACTGACGCCCAAGGCACCATCGAAGCACGACCCAGTGGCAGTGAGGGTAATGCACTGCAGCTGCTTCTCCCATTTTTGCCAGCGACAGTTGGAACCAGCTTCCTGGGATCAGCCCCCCGCCCCCACTGGCATTCACAGCAATGTCATTTTCTAAAAACAAGTGGCAAAAATGGATCTGTCTCCCAAGGGCCATCAACCGGGCACAGGGAGGGAAATCAAATTAGAGGCTACAGCCTGGCATCTGGACTAGCAAATGATTTTGTGACGTGTATTGGAATAAGGGTGTGGGGGAAGAGACTTTAAAGAATTAATGCTGATTAGTTTTGCTACAAGAAAACAACAGGCTTGATGACAAGGTGGGGATTAGCGCCTTCCCAGCCCTCCACCATAATCCCCCTTACAAGTGCAAATTCGAGGCATTTTTCCTTGCTGAGTGAACAAAGGAATAATCGTCTCCCAGGCAGGTCCTTGTAATGGATGACACGGAAACATTTGCATTTGTCATCTCCTATTAGCCTTTTAGCCGGAGTTGTTACTAGGGTGGCTGGTGTGAGCTGCCGGGGCCTCGGAGAGGAGAGAAACCCTCCCTGAGGTGCAAGCTGGGAGCAGAGGCCGGCCCTGTGCGGGAGGTCAGCAGGGACCCCGGTGTGCACGGGAGTCCAGCGCCCGGCGCGGAGCGGGGCTGCTCACGTGCTGAGAGCTTGGCAGGCCCCAGGCCTGGCTGGCTCGCTGCGAGCTAACGCGAGTCCGTTCCCGTGCCGCTTGGCTCGCTCACTTCCTAACCCAGAAGCGGGTCCCACGTGCTCAGGACAGCTGGTCTGCAATGTCGGCTGCCCTTTCCCACCTGCAGACCCAGGCGCAGCGCGGGGCAGTCTTGAACCGGCCCCTGGGCGAGAGGCC
>NW_017728935.1:6197925-6290140 GCF_001723895.1 Crocodylus porosus | reverse complement strand
AAATAAACTCGTTTTTGTCCTCCGAAGGAGGTCAAGAAATTGTAATAAGTCACCAGCACCCAGAGAGCATTGGGTACGTGGAGCAACCTGCTGGATTACACTTGCAGCAGCTTTTGCTCTGTCTCATGAGCAGAGTGAACTGGAAAGTGCTGGGAGTTGGGGCGGCAGAGACCCCTCATCCGTGTGTCCGGCAGGGGGAGGCACGGGTGCCCTGCACTCCTGCAAGCCGCGTGGAGCGTGCAGCGGTTGCAAGCTGAGAGGCCCAGAAAAATGAACTTTGTTTTCCCTGCACCTCCCCAAAACAACCAGCCCAGCCTGGCCTGGACTCCTATCCGCAGACTCCCGGAGTGGAAGGTGCTAAGGGCAGCAAACCAGAAGCATTGGGGTCAGACTCTAGCAGCACAATCGAGGGCTGCATTAAGATGCTTTGTCTTTATTTCTTTCCCCCGGGAGATTGTATTGCCAGGCCGAGGAGTTCTGGAGAGCTCTTAAAGAGAAGCTGGGCTGATTTTTATATCATACAGTCTAAATCCATCTGGGGAAGCTTATTATGCTGCTCTGAACTTCCCTCAGAGCCTCACCTTCCTCAGCCTCTTCTGAAAAGCTGTGATTTGCTCAAGGGGCTGATGGAGAGGAAAGAGGACGCTCCCCTGGTATTTTCTGTCTTGCAAATGGGTGAGGTGGTGTCAAGGGAGACTGCTTGAGAAAGCAAAGGCAGGAGGGTCACGAGTCCAGTCAGGCCTCATCTTCCGCTCGCTCTGGGCTGCTCTGCGGATTAGAAAGGGCTCTGCGCAGAAGACGGCTCGGTGCTACCATCCACTCAAACCTGCCGGCAAGAGGAAACATCCCGGAGACTCAACAGACCTGTGCAAATGGAGGAGAGGTCCTAATCCCTGTAGCTTCTGGAGTGGGAGATCCACTTCCTACAACCCTGACAGATGTGCTCATGCTCATGAGGACAGGGGCTTTTTGTCACGTGTGCACAGCCCCCAGCACCAGGGGCTCCTAATGCTAGCAGTGATTTGGGGGCACTTCCCCCCCCACCGCTCCACGTGCTAATTAAGCAGCTGAAGGTGCCTTTTGTTCTTCGTGCCCAGTTTCCCCATGTGAGCGCCAGTAGGACCAGGGTTGCCTGTCCATCGGTACAGTGAGATGCCCTCCCTCCCTGCACGGATGGAGCAGCTGTCTCCGTGTTGGCCTTTCTGTTACTTCCACCACTGAAGGTTATAGCTGGAGCTTTGCAAATATGCTGCTTGCATCTGCAAAGCACGAGACGTGGGGAGCGTCAGTCAGTCTTGCGGTCGTCTGAAAAAGTGCAGCGTGTTTTGTTCTCCCGCACACCCACAGGTTGAAACAAAAAGTTCCTTTTCAGCTGGAAACGGTTTATTTTGCCTCTGAAAAAATGCCAGTATCTAGCTAGATCAAGGTCTACAGAGTGAAGACTCGGGGGGGCAGGTTGGGTTTGTTCTGTTGCAGATAGCTGCATTTGATATCAATCTGTGCAGAAGGAAACTTTGCTTCTCCCTGTTATTTATTGAGAGACTCAGAAAAGTTACAACCAACAATATACATCCTTGTAGAAAGGCCGAGCAGCCAGCACTGTGCTCACGGGGCCGGGGCACTTGGGACTGCAGCCAAGGAGGTCGGGACCGAATCCCAGTCCTGACAGCCTGGCTGCGAGCGAGAGCCCTTAGGCAAATCCCAGTGCAAGACCCCAGAGCGACAGTGGCCAAAGCATCCTAGGGGGCTAATCCCAGAGCTACAGCTGGCTGAAAGGGCCCGCGAACATTTCCGTGAAAGTGTTTAACGGCTAAATTGTTTTTCAAAGTTATTATCTGGAAAATTTCAATTTTATGATTAAAAAAAATCAAAACTGAAAATATTTATGTGTTGGTTAACTTTGAACTGAACTTTTCATATAAATTTCACTTAAAAACTGAGGCCAAACAGCCATTTCAATCAGAAACGATGTGTCAATGGTTTGTGTTGTTTCTAGGTTGGGTTTTCATAGGAGACAATGCTGACCAAGCCCACGTGTTTTTGCCAAATGTGTGATGTTGATGAAAGGGCATTTTCCAATGAGGGTAAATTTTGGTCAGAAAGTCTGGATGGCATCTGTACTTAAAAACCCCCGAAATGCTGCCCCTGCCCAGTTAACCACAGCCCCACACCACCAGCCGCCCGGCCCTGGGGGAGCGGGGCCCTGAGCTGGCCCAGGGTTTGGGAAAGCCGCTTAAACCCCCGGCGGCCGTGCACGCCGGCTACTCACCGGATGCTCCTCTCGGGAATCCCGAGCATGAGAGGAGATCAGGGAGCAGCGCTTTTATTGCTCTGGTATTGCTCAGCCATGAGAAGAGGAACACAGGAGAGAGAAATGAGATCTCACCATCTCAGCGTGTTTCTCGATTTATGTCAGGAGCAGATTTCCTCGCCTTTCCCTCCTGACAGCACTTTATCTCTGCTTTTCTCCCATGACACCGTTCCCATTCTTCACTTGCTGTTCTCCTGTGTTCTCTTTTGTTTCATCCCATGGTCTGATTACAAATGTCGCTGTCAAACTCCCTTCTCTCTCAGACTTTCTGGTGGCGCCTCAGATCACAGGCAAGTGCCACTGTGCACTGGAGAGCCCCTGGCTGTATCTAAGGGGCTACTTAGCATTATCAGCTCCTCCCCAGCAAGCTGTTCAGGTGAGGATTAGTGACGAGAGGCAGACAATGAAGAGCTCTTGGTGCCCGTGGTGGGAGATGCCGGTGCCCCAGGTCATGTCCCAGAGCCTCCACGCTTACCAGAAAGAAAACAAGGAAAACAACAGCGCCAGCGGGCTGCAACTGTGGCGCGATGGATTGCAGATGCTCCCCTGTTGTCTGGGCATGTGCCCTTGGCAAAGATTCCCGTAGGCTGGTGAGTGCTATGTGCTGGCCGCTGCCCTGAATGCCCATGCCCATGCCCACGCCCATGCCCACGCTTCCTCTGCATCTGCAGTCAGGCGCTCTGTCTGGAGCAGGCTATCTCCAGCCCCTGCGGCGGTGCAGCGCCTCTCCACTGCCTCTCTGGATATCAGATCTCTCCCCCTATTGTCTGAGCCCCATCGCGGCTCCCTGACTTCTCTTCAGTCATGCTGCCGTATCTCCAGCCGGTCCTGGTCAGAGTTGTCCGGTCTCTTATAATGAAGGCTGTCCCCTCGCAGGTGATCCTAGCAGCAGGGTGCAGACCAGTATGTTTCTGTGTAAGAGCAGTGCTTGCCCTGCCCCCTGCACCGCGCCACAGAGGTTTTTTCTGGTGGAAAGTGCTCGCCACCTGCACTCCTCCAGTCCAGCAACAAGGCTGTCATGGAAGGAGGGCAGCTTCCAGCGTGGGACTTGCTCTGGGAGGGCTGAAATTAAAGCCATGGGGTGAACAGCTGGGAGCGCTCCACTTCCATTTGCAAAGCTGCCACCAGCATCAAGCTGCAATACAGGACTTCGGGTTTAGTCCTGATTCTTCCTAAGAGGAGCGCAGCGTCCATGAGCAAGCACCACCTCCAGCTTGCTGTAGGTAACCAGGTTCTCACGGCTAACTCCCTGGGAAACCTTTGATTTCATCTGCTGTGACTGGGACCCCTGACCTTTCCATGTCCCAGGCTGCACAATACCGTGAACTGCGTAAGTTCAGCACCTCCCAGCTCGTTACCGTGCACTTAATCAACAAGGAAGGAGATGTGGAAATGGTTGGACTGGCACAGTGAGGAATCCCAGCTTGCATGAAGGGGGAACAGGCCTTACTTCTCCATTCATGGATCTACCTTGCAACACAGCTTCGAAGTTCATATTGTGACTGTACCCTGCTACGAATGCTGTAGCCTGGGCACCGGTTGCCATTATACCCAAGAGTGCCCCAGCATCGAGACAGGGGTCATATTTTCCAAAGGCAGGAGCCCACAGCCCCTCTTGCCACTGGGTTTGTGCACAGAAATCTTCACAATGCAGAAAGCAAAATCCCTGGATGAAACGATCTGCCTGGCCTGTGTGGGTGGCAAAGCCAATTATGTTTTCAAGTTATGCACGGATCTCACAAAAACCTGAGTGGCCCGCTGGCTGGGGAGCTTGGCAGAGGTTCAGTGCCAAAGGAGAGCGCTTCAAGACCTCTGAGACAATTACCTCGCCTTCTCAACTGATTACAATGCAAAGGCAGAAAGACCTCCTAAGGATGAGCTAAACGCATCTGCGTGCAAATTGCCACACGTCTTTATTGCGGGTCATGAGACTCTTCAGAGGAGGTTCGTGGGAGGCAAAGACACAGGTCCCATGCAAGAAGTTTATTTTGCTTATGAATTCCTGCTCAAACAGGCACTTCCCTGAGAAGAGCAACTTGGAAACAGAGCTATGAGCTGTGAATCTTAAGCAGAGTCTTGTAAACACCAACTGGAATTGCAGAGGCACATAATCTATAATAAATATTCTGCCTATCTCAGGCTCAAAGAGAATTTAAATGCAAGCATTTTAAAGGAGGCTGTTAGGAGCTGGAATATTTCCAGACCTGGAGTGCATGTCAAAGTGGACTATTTTCCCCCCACACACACTCACATTTTGTAGGAAAGGCTGTGATGTCCCTGTCTAGTCTGGCTTAAAGCTAACTGGTCTGTAGCTCGGAAGTCTTGGCATCTTATTCACTGATGCAGGATTTCATTCTTGTTGCAGGTATCCTTGCCGCACGTCTTGTTCCATGTGGACACCAGGGCTTTGGTACTCACTCGCGTGCTGGAGCTCTCCCCCCAAGCCCATATAAAAATACTCGCGCACCCAGTTCTGTCCGTGCATGCTCACAGACCGTCATGCCTCTGGATCCTGCCACTCCAGTTTCCGAATACCCATCTCAGAACCTCCCAGCTCGTTACCGTGCACTTAATCAACGAGGAAGGAGATGTGGAAATGGTTGGACTGGCACAGTGAGGAATCCCAGCTTGCATGAAGGGGGAACAGGCCTTTACTTCTCCATTCATGGATCTACCTTGCAACACAGCTTCGAAGTTCATATTGTGACTGTACCCTGCTACGAATGCTGTAGCCTGGGCACCGGTTGCCATTATATCCAAGAGTGCCCCAGCGTCGAGACAGGGGTCATATTTTCCAAAGGCAGGAGCCCACAGCCCCTCTTGCCACTGGGTTCATGCACAGAAATCCTCACAACGCAGAAAGCAAAATCCCTGGATTGCCTTTGGCAATATACGCAGCAGTACTAATCTGCCTATTTACGGCACCTGCGGTCCAAGGATGTCGGAGCCCTTTGGGGCTATTAAGACCGGCATCTTCACCAGAGGGACAGTGTCTTGCAGCTACCCAGTGCTGTTGTCTGCCCTAAATGCAGCCCCTTTCCTGAGAGATTAGTATTTTCAGGATGCCTGTTGTTGCTGTGTCATTTTTCTTGATGCAGTGGGGAAGATCTTGGCTGCTCTAAATTATCCTAGCTCCACTGACTTCAGTGTCCACTCAGTTCCAGTTCCCCTTTTATTTCCTATTTCTCTGCCTATCTGTCACCACAAGAACCCTCCTGTCCTCTCCGCTGGGTGAGGGAAAGCCTCTCCTGCGAGGTGAAGGACCACAGTGTCCAGCTCCAGGAGTTAGGCCTGGGCAGCTGCCGCTTGCCCACAGGCAGCCGGAGTCCAGCAAAAGAGGAAGGGACATTGGTCCTGTTGTGACCTTAAGAAATAGTGAGACGTCTTATGTGGAGCAAAGCCAGTGAGCCCCTGAGCTGGGCTGGTCTCCCTGTCCCTGCAGGAAGCCCAAGGACTGCCATAGCTCTCCAGCATTCAGAGCAGAGTGGAGACCGCAGGGCCATAAGGCAGCAGGCAGCATCCTGCATGGAGCAGGCCAGCTGGAGAGTATTGAATAGTGAATAGATCATGTTTTGTGTATACGGTTCAGTGCTCTTCCTCTATAGCATTCACCTCTGCCCATCAGAGACAGGATGCTGGGCTGGATGGACCATGGCTCTGACCCAGACCGGTCCTGCAGATGGTCTTGCGTTCCAGAGAGAGCGTTGCTAAGTCGCCTGCTGCAGCTGTCAATGGAGATGACACCTGCTGTGGCTCAAGCGTCCGGCCGAGCCTCCTCTGACCCTCGCAGAGCCAGCACAAAGTCCCAGGCTGCTTCTCCTTATTGGAAAGCACTGCTCCCAGAAGCAGCGTTTCTGCAAAATGCTTTTCATGCTCAACAGATGTGTGAGCTCTGTACAACGGGAGCCCCATTCCTCTGGAAGTGAAGAGCACAGGGCTGGAGGACAGGGCATCAGGGGAAGCAGACTCCAGCTCCCATTTAGCAAGAGCCCATGGGACCAAGTGCTCTTGGGAGGGCAGCTGCCTCCCCCTGCCTGCAACATTGCTGTTCCTCTCCAAGGAAGAGCTCTTTAGCTTTTGCACTCGGCCGCTGCGCTGTGTTAACATACTGTATTTATTCCAGTGTTTGTTTAGTGTCTCTCTTTTGTTTACTGCGAGCGGATGCATAATTGTGACAGTTTTATAGCATTGATTATCCTGTCTGTCACATTTGCTGTGTTGCAGGCAGTAATTGCAGCATTTTTGCTATTATTGCCACCCAGTCTCACTCCTGGCTTCACTCACGGCTGGATTCGCTTTTCCATTTGTCTCGTCCACAGAGTGTTTGTATTGATCACAGTTGCATTTGTCTTATCCCTGGGTGTGTTTTTCCCTTTAATTGTTATGTCCCGAGACTGATATTATAAGCTCCTTTTATCTTGTTCGTTATCTAGACGCCTGGCTGGCTTGGTTCTCCCTGTCAGGCAGACAGCACTGCTCCCCGGCAGCTCTCTTTCAGCTCCACACGATGCTCAGAAACTACCTAGTGCTTCTGTGCACCCGAAACTTTTCATAGCTCCTGTCCATGCTGCCTGTCAGCCCGGGCGGGGACCTAGCACAGAGCCCTATGGCATGCTTGCCCTATTTTCTAGGTTCAGCTCTGCAAGTCCTGGCGAGGGCTGAGCTAAACCTCAGTGGACACATCTACATGTGCATTTTAATGAACATTGGCCTATTTTATTGTGCATTCAAGCTTCGCTAAAAAAAAACCCTTTGCTATTTACTGAATGCGTGTTAAAATAGGTTAATGCGCATTAAGCATCGCTTTAAGACTGTGCTCTTTAGTTAATGTGCATTAAGACAAGCTAATATGCATTTTCCTAGTACCTCACAATGGAGGTACTAGATTTAATGCGCATTAACTAAAGCATGTTAATGCACATGTAGACACACCTGCTGTAGCAATGACACAGGTGATCTTGGGAGCAATGTAGTCACATTTCCTCGCAGGGTTTTGTCGCCATTGCTCCCATCTGACGATCTCAAACCTGCTTCAGAGTTCTAAGCCTGAAATAGTCTCCCCTCAATGTCAGAAGTAAAGTTAATTAAAGCTGCATTCAGGGAGAAGATTTAAATGCACAGCAACCGGGAACATCCAGGGCATGGGCCTCGTGGCAAAAATAACTCAGCTCCTGTAAGTCTGATAGGGTCTTTTACAGCATAATCACCCACTGCTGGGCAAAGCTACCTGCAGTCAGCAAATTCCTTACCATTGAGCGGGGTCTAACAAAGTGTGGGCACAGGGGGCAATTACTGAAATTTACACTCCTAGCCTAGAAAGACGGGTGGTACGAGTGCCAGGCATCCTCGGTATGCAGCTATTAATATAACTCGAATTCCTATCGGTGCAGATAATGATCTCGCACTAATCAGGGGAATGTTAGCCTGTGGATTCTTAAGATAATTGTCTCTTTAATTAATGGTAGATCAGATAGTGGTATTACACTGCTTGTCCAATCGATTAGAGAAAGAATGTTACTTTCATGTGGATAATGACAGGGACCCTTTATCCAAATTCTGCAAAGAGCAGAGCAGTGGAAAAAAACCTCAAAGAAGCTAGGCTCCCCCAGAGAGGGAATTCATCTTCTCCAGCAGCCACTGCAAGGCAGCAAAATGTTCAGTGATCACTCAGCTCCTATTGCCAGGAGTGCCGAGGAACAGAGGATCGCAGCGCTCTGTGGTCTCGTCAGGCAAGGGTGGGAAGAGCAAGATGCAAACTCACTGCAACAGGGGTATAGGCTGTAGCCGTGTCGGCCTAAGGACATAGGCAGACAAGGTTCTTTGGGTAAATCCAGTATCTTTTATTAGACCAACTCAAGTAGCTGGAAAAATTCTTCTTTGCAAGTTTTTGGGTGCAAACGCCCTTCGTCAGGTGATATCTTGTGGCTTCTGAGAATAAACAGTTAGGATAGCTCCAAAAGGCATGTGCCAAGGGGTCCCCCATGCACCCAATGGGACCCCAGTAACGTGTGAATTTTTATAGGGCTCCTTCACCCTTGTGCTGCCGCTTCTCTTGCCCCTTGGGTCTACTTACAGAGCTGCATGAGAGCAGGGATGACTCTCCGGCCTCGGCCCTTTGCTGGGCGGTGCTTGCTGCAACATTTGGGTCTACAGCACTGCTCTGCTCGCTTAAATACAACATCAGAGGAAGAGCAGTGGGTCCGGCAAGGATGTGCCAGGCTGGATCCAGCCGCCTGTACCGGACAGAGGCCCGTCCCAGGAGGGTGGGTGGACTGCTGCAGTGGGCTGACGTGGGACAGCCTGCTGTCCCGCTCTGCAGAAGGAGAGGGGGTTGTCTGTGCTGGGATCTGGCCACGGTGCCACACTGTCGGCTGCCCCGCAAGCAGCGTTCTGGGGATCCCCGTACAATGGGTACCACAGGGAAAGGTGAGGTTGTGCTGAGGCGGTGCCTTGAAGCCTTTCCCATCCCTCTTCCCACCTGAGAAACAAGCCCTGGGCTGCCTCTCTGTGCTGCAAATCGAACGGAGCTGACCATATCTGCCCTGGCACCAGGGCCCTGCCCGGCTGAGTCGCATGGAGATCTTTGCCACTCCTTTTTTTTAAAGTTAAGAAAGCGCAACTTGGCTGCCCAAGTTGTTTCCTGGCATAAAGAAATTAAAAGAAAGTGTTAACTGCTCCAATTGGGCTCCAGGATAATTTCAACTTCCTCTCACTGGCACATGGCCCTTTTGCTGCATTATTATAAGAGGAGATTTATATATCAATTGATTGTGAAATATTAAAAGTGAAGCTGACAGGAACAAAAATTGTTTTGCAGCAATAATTAGAATGAAAATAGCACTCAGCAGATTTCCGCAAAAATGTTCAGGCCGACATATTAAAGACTTAACAGTTGCAAATAAACCTGAAATTGCAAATGCCCCCAGTTTAAATGAGGAAACATTGAGTCTGTAGAAACAAACAGAGCTGGAACGCCACTGAATCAAGGGGAATTAGCACGCCTCCTTCTCGCTGAAGCTTTCCCTCTCTCCGGGTGAGGAGGAAGGAACGACTGAACCGCAGGACCAGATCCTGCCTCATGCAGACGGACCTGTCTGGGGAGGGATCCTGTCCTCTGGATTCGTATCAGGAGCAGGTGGCAGCTCCTGGGTGCCACACGCTCGCTCGGGGAGCTAGCACTCCTTTGAAGACAGGTCTTGCATATGTGACCCTTTGAAATGCAGCAAAACAATCCAGATAAGTAACCCTCGCAATTTGCACCACTCCAGTTCTTTGCTACCTGTGCATCCTCCCTGCTTTCCTGGACTAAGGAGCCGGTGTTTCAGCAAGAATAGCAGATGCGTATCGCATGGGAAGTATTTTCTCATCGCTTCACTCTGTCTGGAGCGACTTTCAGTAAACCCACAACTGTCTTCTGTGCTGTTCTTCCCGATGTCAGTATTTTTAGCCAGGTGTCAGGTGAAAGCCCCATCTGCATTAGGAAAACGTTTTGTTTTCCAAACACAGAAAAAAGAAAGCCGGGTTTCAATTTTCTTTTCTCGGCCATGCTGCAAATCACGTTTCTCAGGTGTAGCTGGGTGAAAGCTCTGATATTCTGCCGTTCTTTGATTGCCTTAAGGAAGAAAAATTAGGGTGAAATGCAGTCTGGGGTAGAGAGCGGACACAATGCCCCTCTGGCAATGAAGTGTTCGACATAGGGCTCGGGCACAGTTGAAGCGGGGCACGTCTTGCCCAGGCTAAGAAGTGAATTTGATTCATGGAAACGAATCAGTGGAGACTGGTCAACAGTCACATAGGACCAGACTGAGTCAAAAGCTTCAGAGTTCAGACTGTGCCTTTCGCATAGGAGCTCTCTCAAATCTGGGCTGCTTCCTGCAGGGTGAGCGTGACAGGGCATGGGCGCTGCGGGCTTTGCCACCCTCGGCAGTCCCGCAGGATGCTGCAGGTGACTCCAGTGCACCGAGTGCCCAGGAAGAAGCAATGCTACCAAGTGCGGCGTGTTCAAGCCAAGCAGGGGCAGAGGTGGGAACGGCTGGCAGGAAGGGATGGTTCCCAGCCTCTGGTGCATCCTCCGGGCCCCGTGGCTTTTGGGCACTCTTCCCTGGCAGCTTTCCCAGTGCTCTCAGATTCCCATTATAGGCCACTTCACTTGGCAGCGCTGTGTTTAACATTCAAGTCGTTGACATGGATAACCTAGCAAGAGGAGCGAGATGCCAGGATGAGGCTTGGTGAAACGTTTTGTGGCTTGTCCACTCCTATTCAATAGTTACCAAATTTGCAAACCTGAGGACGGGTGCTGTATAAAATGAGTTTGGTCCTCTTCTGGCTGCGAGCAGTACCTGCTCCTCCACAGCAGGCAGGGGTTCAAGCAGATGCCTCACGTCCTCGCGTGCGTCTTACCGGGATGATTCTCACGGGCTAGACTCGGACGACCCTAACTGCTCAAATGCCGTTAATATTCAGATCACTTTTCCTGCGAGCTTTATTTCTCCATTTCACATCCCCTGCCCTCACTTCAAACCAGCAGATGGTCATTTTACATATGGAGTGTTGCACTGTCTGCAAGTACTGTCAATGAACAAGGTGACATTTGGGTATAGATTAGAGTGAAAAATTGAAGTTAGGTTCCTAACTTCATTTCACCGCTGCACCATTCATCAGCTCCATCTGTCTTAGTCCTTTTGAAATGGCAACTCTCCTGTGCAGATTGACAAGGGGATAGATTTCCTGCCACAAAGTTTTGAGGTCCATCCATCACTCATGTGTATCAAGTATGAAGATCTGAAGAAGTGGCACACGGGGATTGCCTTCAGCGAATACCTAGTGCTGAATTGCTGAAGCATCTTAGCAAAATGCATTTCCAGCGCCGGGCAGAGCTTCAGGTTACCGAACCCCCCAGAAGTTCGGCTTTCTCTCGTTGCCAGCAGGCTGTGCGGTTCCTTGGCCTTGTGTTCAACGGACCGCCACGGGCAGCCCCGGCCCGTAACGCGGACATGCTGAATGTCAGGTGTCCCGGGCCATTGTCCTCCATGCCAGGAAAGGGGGTTGAGATACAGCAGCTGCTAAACTTCTGGCAGGACAAAGCCAAGTCGTTCACCTTTCCGGAGCATAGTCAGGGAGACTGGTTAAATCAAACATGAAATGATCTTAAACAGATTTGGATCAGAAGTATTGCATGCTCCCGAATTTCCTGCTTCTAGTAGCTGTTTTGCAGCTTCAGAGTTCGTACACAATGTCAAATTCAGAGCTAGATACTTGGCATGGCTCATGCAGTGGGTATCCCAGCACTACTAGCCAACAGATGAGAAATATTGTACCTGTCTTACAGCTGGATAAACTGGCGCCCTGAGAAGTCAATGGTACACTTTTCATTTTTCCCCCCAAATGGCTGTTAATATTCAGAAGAGCTGAACATCTTCAACCCTCGGCAGAGTCAAGGAGACCTCTGCACTGCTGCAAACTGGGCTCTGGGTTCCAAAACTGAGCACCCAAAATGAAAGGGCACTTGTAAAGGGGTACCACAGGAGGTGCAGAGCCCAGAGAAGGCACTGCTGAGCGAACCGGCGGAGAACGCTTCAGATCGACGGCTCCGCATGCGAACTGCAAGCAACGCAAATCATTTCTTCCGTCACTGACGGTTGATGCAATAGCGCGTCTTCCAGCGGGGAATCCTGTGGGAGTAGTGAAGAATGAGTCTGATCTGGATACACATTTTTATCGAACTCGAGTTAGAAGAGGGATAAAAAATAAATGCAACATCAAACAAGGCAGTCGGAGTGGAGGATCTTCCAAGTAGAAAGTCACGGCTTTTCCCCCCCGTTCAGTCACCTCCGGCCTTTTTATCTGGGATAATGACATCTGTGGGTTTTTAATCCCCGAAAGCTCAGAGCTGTTTGGAAAAGCTGTTCCTCCAGGGCTTTTGGGACAGTTGCCTGCGGGAGGCTTTGTTCAGATTATTTAGAAGGTGAAAAATACTTCCTTAAAACAAGCCACGAACATGGAGAGAAAGCAGCAAACAAATCCATGTAATTAAGGAGAGCGCCTATGTTATTAAAAGATTGTTTACAGGCTTAGAGCAGCAGGAGAGAGCAAGTGGAAACGGCAAACCTGAGTGAGTGCGCGGCAGAACGCTAGTGACAAGCAACATGAAATGAGCTCTGATGGATGCAATATTTATTTTGAGCAACTTTAATCCTCTGCCAAACCGAAAAATTATAATTATTGCTAGCTGATAAGAAGTGGTGACATTGGGAGGGCTCTTTCATCTCTCCTTTGGAAGGCTGCAGAGCTGACGAGAAAGGCTTTGCACTTCTTTGGCAAGGTCAATGTTAGGCCTCTCTGCTGCTGGGATCCAGCCCAGTATAAGGCCCGTGCGCCACTTAAGTTTGACAGCAGCTGTATTTGAGGGTTTCGGCGGTGCATAGACCCTGCACTGAGCTTGCGCAGGGGGTGCATTGTCTGCCCGTGATCTGGATGATGGGAACGACAGAGGGCCGAGCTCGGCTGCGGCCGTATCACCCGGGCTGCGGGCCTGCCGGTTCCTCTAGCTGGGAAGGGTGAGGAGGGCTGCAGCGGGTCTTGCCTAGGCAGCATTACGGCTGTTTCCCTTTGCACGGTGCTCTCGGCAATGAAAGACGAACACGGCCACACAACGGGATCAAAGCTGTTACGGGCACCCTCCACGCTGCCCGGGGAGAAGCATGATCAGTCTGCCAGAGTCATTTCAAGGTGTCTCCTGCCATCCACGCACCTGTTAGCCACCGCAGCATCGTGAAGGCCCTCCTGTCTGGGCGCTCTGGGCTGCGCTTGGGCTCTGTGTCTGGGCTGAAGCACGCAACGTGCCGCGCTGCAGTCACTGAGTGGCAGCTACATTGCTTTCCTGTCATACGTTTCTGATAGCAATTGATCAGCGGTGCAGTCACCGGGGAGAAATCAAGTACAGAGTATATCTTCAGACATTATACAAGCACCGTTACAAGTGTTCACTTGAAGCAGGGATTGAGCCAGAAGCAGCCTGTTGGCCCCCGTTCCTTTCTGCCTCATTAACGGGCCGCCTCGGATGAAGGCACGAGTGGGGCTGGACAGCTCGCCGGGGCAATCACGCTGATTTCTGTGGCTTATCTGGGGCCTTTTCTTTTCGTTCTGGTTTCCAGTGCGTGCACAGGAAGAAAGGGCAGAGTGTATGGAGGGGGCAGGTATCCTGGCAGGCACGGTGCTGCGGGGAGCCTGGCACAGGCTTGGAGAGGAGGGAGGGCGGGTGAGCCCGGGGCACAGGGGTTGCTCTTGCAGCTGTGCTGTCTCGTTGCGATGCAGAGCAAAACAGCAACGTGGCGCCGGCTCCGCCAGGCTCACCCCTACTCTCTCCTGGCCTTTGCCGGGGGCCAGGAGTGTCCAAGGGGGACAGATAAAAGGCTTTTCCCACCCCATGGTGCAACTCCTACATCCAGTCCCCACCCTCGCAGGCTGCAACTGGCAGCCCCAGAGCATATCCTGGGCCAGTCCCAGTGAGGCTGCAGCCTCAGGGGGGTGAGGCGGACTGGCACGGGGAAAGGCTGTGCTCTGACATTTCATGCACTGCTTCATAGGGTGTTTCACTCGCAGAGGAACCCTCTGCCTGCCAGGAGCCCATCGATTATGTCTCCTCATCCATCAGGGCCCCAGCAAACGCACTTGGATCAAACAAGAACGGGCCTCCGCCTCTACACAGTGCTGGGACCGCATCAGAGCGCTTGGAGAGAGCTGCAGAAGGGCACTCAACTCTTCTCTTTCTGAAGCTTTCCTGCTGCCTCTGCACTTCCTGGTGGAGCCCGGCCTGGCGTCAGCACAACGCCGGGACAAGAGCTGCTTTTCTGCTGTGTCTCTCATCCGAGGCTCGGCGGCAGGAAGAAGGCGAGCAGCGGGTGGGGTGAGACTTGTTAGACGGATCAAAAAATACCCTCCGCAATGTTAAGCTCCTTCCTGTATGAACTGAACCAAATCAATCAGATAATGGGAGAGATTATCTGGCAGCCCTCGTGGTATGATAATGAGCCCAGGTAAGGAGGCAAGCCTGCATTTCAGGCAAGCCTGGCACTGGCTTAGCTAACTGCAGCTCTTGCAGATGCTGAACAGCATGAAATGTTGTAAGTGCATTTTGGGGGAGTTTGAAATGCTTTATCTGCCCCAGAACAGGATGCAGGCAAGGGTTGTAACTCCCCCAGGTCAAGTGCAGGAGGAAGGATGTGGTAATACCCACCCCAGAAGCAAGCGTGGTGTGATTAACACCTCGACTTACCCTCCCACGCGCTGCTGAGGAGAGCTGCACGCAGGGTGCAGTGAAAATGCCTCCCTCTGGCATTAGCACATTAGTGGAGTGCGGCATGCGCCACCCTCGCCATGCAGCCATGCAGGGGAGGGCGGATGCTCATCTCCTCCCCCAGCTTTGCCCCAGCTCCCTGCCCAACCACTGCACCTCTGCGCTGCGGCTCCCGTGCCTGCCTGCCCTCAGCCTCGCGGAAGCTCCTGGGCAGGGGCTGAGCGTAGCCAGCCCCTTCTCCGGGGGGTATTGACTCCAGTTGAGGCCTCCCTGCAATGTGGGGCCTCATCCCAGCTCTCAGCCATCCCCAAGGGCCTTTCTCCCAGCCCTCATGCTCTGGGCTTGAACAGCGGTCACTGCATGGGAGTCTCTGGTTCCTTCAGCCGCTCTCTGCAGACAAGGGAACACACCGCAGGCCTGCAACAAAAGCCGGGGTGCTCTCAGGAGCAAACATGCCCTTCATCCGCTTTCCCATGAGGTCTTTCAGATCCCGCTGGAAGCTGGATGAGGCTGTCTGGAAGGGAAGGACCAGGATTCCCCTCCGGACACTGCAGAACCCCCTGAGCACAAGCAGGCTTGTTCTCCCTACGCTGCTGATTGTTAATAAGGAGACTGGATGGCAAAACCATCATTGCTTCACCCAGCCAAGACAAGCCGTTAGCCTCATCCACCCGGACACATGCACACAGCTGTGCCCAACTTGGAGCATGTTTCTGAGCAGTCCCAGAGCACCACCACATTTACCCCAAGGGGGGTCCTAGAGGGATGTTTCTCCATGAAAAGAGCAAGGCCCAGAAAGGGCCAGGGCAGTGCAGCACAGGAGGGGTTAAGGAGGAGGAGGTGGACCAAATCCCTGCGAGCGGAGACAGCTGCAGATCACAGGCCCCCCTGGCAGCCCGGGTGACTTCATCGCTAATGCCATTAACTGGCCTAATTAGATGCTGCATCCCCAGCACCACGACTTATTACAGTCTGCAGCCAGGTCTTTCAGTCTTATTTTCTGCATGGCTGTTGACACGGCGACTGGAGCGGTCCTGCTGCAGGCCTCGGGGAGGGATGGCTGGACCTCAGGGTGCCCGAGACTGCCCACGGATCCCGTGAGACCTGCGTGAGAGGCGGTTGGTGCTGGCCGTGGTGCACCAGAGTCACTCACCATGGCCCTGCCCTCCAACCCCTTGCCTCCTCCCCTCAGGGATCATCCAGACTTGCAGCAGCCGTCTCATTTCATGGGCCTTAACCAAACTTGTGCCGTCCCTCAGCTAGCGCTAGATCCTGCTGTGCCACAGACTCCCTGTGTCACCTTGGGCACGTCCCTTAGCCTCCCCACTGGGAGCTGATGGCTCTACCCTTGCACTATGTTGGGAGGACTCACACCAGGAAGCCTGCTGACTTCCAGCATCCTCGACCCAGCGCTCTCTTCTATCCGGTCTGAAATGTCAGGCCAGGCACTTAACTTCAAACGCTGCAGCAGCCCCCCTGGCATCACGGTGGCTTGCAGTTAAACATGGGCTGCGCTATGGAGAGGCCCCACACTCCCCAGAAAACACTGTTCCTGCCCATGCCGGGGCCAAAGGGCTAAACAGAGGGTAAACAGCTCGGGGACCGGCTCCTCAGCCGGTGCAAAGCAGCCTCCTCCACTGGCTGTAACAGGACCTCTGCGTCGGCTGCGGGGTGGCATGTTTCCTCCTTTCCCGAACCCGTCGCTGTGTCTGTTGCTCCCAGTCCCACTGACTCACCTTTGCTTCATCAGCTGCTATAAAGATCTCGCCAACACTGGTATTTGAAAGCCTCCGTCTCCCCAGCGCCTGGCAAGAACGGGGTGGATTAGCTTCCAGTGCATCTAAACCAGAGCGAGGGCTGGTGGGGCTGCGGGCTCGCTGGTGGTGCCAGGAGATTGTGTGCGCGGTGTGAGCCGAGGCAGCTAGTGGTGCCGGCACGGTGCGCTGACTCGATTCCTGTGAAGGGACGAGATCGCACTTCCCGCAATCCGCAGGGGAGACTGTGAATGAAGGGCCGGGGACCTCAGCGGGGATCTGGTGTCTGCTCACCCTCCCCGTAACAGAGCCAGGCCTATGACAGTCGCCTCTTCAGAGCACTGCCAGAAACAACAGCATTTTAATATCCCAGAGCACTTGGCAGCACGCGCCCAGGGCGTGCGGTTTGCAATCTCTTCCTAAAGGAAACGCATCAAGCAGTGACATGGTCGTGCATGCAGCACGGCAAGGGGGGAAGCGCGGGCCGCGGGGGGGTGACAGGCTCCTACAAGCAATGTCACACATGTGCCAGAGCGCGTCCCGTGGAGCGGACATGCCAGGAGCAAGACCCCCAAGGGTACCAGCTGCTTTCTCAGGCTGCGTGCATCGTTCCCAGACAGGCGTCTCTTCCCTGCTCTGCCTCTTCCTCTTTGCACAAATGTAGTTTTCTCCAAAATATTGGCCCCTTCCAAATCATGAGCTGGCTTCTCAGAGCCGTCTATGGGAAACACTCTTTATGCGATGTCCTAGATGTGGGTTACTTTTGACTGGACAAATTGAGCCCCTGGGTAACTCCACAATGTACTGCACCCGCTTAGCCACTGAGGGCAGCTCCTCAGCGGGGAAGTTTTAGCCTACGGGCATCACCCCCGTCTGCACCCGCTCTGAAGTGTACACTGCTGCTCTTTTTGCATGAACAAATGTTGGCAGAAGTTTCTGAGAGCTGTTCCTCCATCTGTTTCTTACCAACATGGGTAACGGCAAGAAGGAAGAGCTCACACTCAGCTGGGGCTGCACAATATTGAATGTCGTAGCTTCCTTTTGCCTGGCAAGTAACAGTATGAAACCAAACTTTGTTCCTGGAACCTCGTGTCGCCGGAAAAGGTGCAACGAGGAATCCCGGTCCCACAAAAGAGGTTTTTGTACGCAACACGATTAAAATAACTTGTGTTTGAAACCGCTCTTCAGACCACCACAACTTTGGTCCGGCCAATTGAAATTCTCAGCCTCTTCTTAGAGGAATATCTCAAAAGAAAACTCCAGGCTGCAGAGTCCTCTGTGCTTTTCGATTTCTATTTATTGTGAAATAATTTCCCAGTGCTGTTTTCTAAACGGCATTGACAGAAACAAAGCGGCAGGTCTGAGTGCTGGTTTCACTAGACAGCAGCCTGGCGGAATTGCAGGTTTGACCTCATTTTATCCTCTGAGTATTTAGAGATTGCTTTCATGCCCAGGAACCATATGAGAAGAATATAGATTCTTTCCAGAGTACATTGAACTTGGAAACAATAAGTGACCTCTAAAGTTGAATTCTACAGCCACAGGAACAGAGAAATTATTTTTTCTTCTTTAGGAGTGATAGAAACGGATTTTATATCAACACAAAGAAAGAACAGCTGTTCAACTAAAAATAACCAATAAAGTGGAAATAGAAAAGCCATTTCCAAATTATATCCTTTTGAAGAAATCATTACACCAGCTCCATGATCCCCTCGTGCTTTCCATACCCCCAGTGCTATCTAACAGCAGAGACTACCAGGGGGAAGGGATTTGATGGACTATCAGATGTCCCTTTGCAAACATGTACATGCAAAAAGTGAGATTTGTGGCTAACTCCTGGGTAGTTTCAATATCAGGAGCGAGGGGGAAATTTCCATCAGAAGAACATGTCCTTTCAGATGAGGGACATTTAGAGGGAAGAGAGAGAAACGTTTCAGGAATGAAGGTTATTTCTGTGTTGGATGAGCTTCCCGGAGGGGTTGGGGAGACACGAGCACTTCACCAGGAGTCCAGCCACTGGACAGAGGAAGTGTAGAGGTGACTGATGTCCCCAACTCTTTGCTCTCAGCATGTCTGCCCACTCAAGTCCACACTTCCCTCTTCTTTTTCAACCCATCCTCTCACTGCAGACAGCCGGTCCCCAGGCTACAAGTCCTAGAGAGCTCCTGAAGCCCTGGGTGTTAAAGGCAACTCTTTATATGTGCTGCAAAGGCACCAAGAATGCAGGGAAAAGTGTGTTTGGTGAGGCAGCCATCAGCCTGCAGCCAGTATCCACTCCATGCCATGCAAGAGTAAGGTGGGAAGCCCATCCCGCTCTGCAGCGCGACTGGGAATCAAGCCCGGGCTGAAATTTGCTGGGGACACTTCATCTGTTTGCTATGAGCTGTGATGGCTTGGCTTAGGCGGGAGGGCTTCGCTCCTGCACACTCCCGACACCTCCCACCCATGCATTGCCCCTTCCAACAAACAGCCTTGCATGAACGGGCACTGGAGACGCCCAAGGACGGGGGCAGGGGCCTGGATGGTGGACGGTACGTTGAAGGCGAGGTAGATTTGCACCTTACAGACTAACTGGACAGTGTGTATGTGTGTGTGTGTATATACATGCATACAAGCTTGTGTTGTACATGTATACGTGTGTGCATGTACGTACATAGGTGTGTATACAGATACAGTTCAGGAAGTGTTTGCTGTATATGAATACATATACATATATGCATATACAGCACAGGCTTCCAGGGCTAGAGCTCATTTCATCAGATGAAGTGATTATTTCCTTCAGCAGAAGATAATCCATGTCCAATTTATGGCAGGGACTGGCTGGCTCTGGGCCTATAAAAAAAAGAGTAATCCCTCTGCTTATGAAAGCTTATACTGTGCAGCTCTGATTTAGTTAGTCTACCAGGTGCAGATCTACTCTGCCCAGTCTAGGCCTAAACCCATGGAGGAGAACCAACCAAGCAGTGGGTGATGGCTGCCCTCGGGCACACGCTGAAGCCTGCGTCCTCCTCGTGCACAAAATGATTCGTTCAGTGGATGAGTCTTTGCAACTGCTCGTTAAAAGAGCGCATGTAATTTGCACAGCTATTTGCTCCAGCCTCCTGAGACACATGAGCTGCAGTTGTGCTATTCTTTCCCATCAGTGGCAGGGCAGAGACGCACCTTATAGACTAACTGAATCAGAGATGTGTAAGTGGCAGCTGGTAAGTCCTAATGCACTACTTTCAGCCAGATCCTAAAGAGCCAAGGCTGAGAGACAAACCGTGCTGGGCCTTTCCTTCACTCAAGGGACTTTGGAGCTTGAGATCTGCCCATGGAGAGCATTGCAACTGCACTAGGTCTGTAAGACCCCACCTACCGCCATCTGCTCTATTCCCATTTTCAGCCCCAAGCGTCACTTTCCCTCCTGCAAAAATTTGCCATTTTCTTTTCTGAAAGATGACAAGGAAAGATCTGCGATGAAAATAAATGGTGTCCATCCAGAACGTGTCAGAACCGTGGTATTTTGACACGGCTGAGGATTTTTCCCATTCAGGTTTTTCTCTGCTTATACATATTTGATGCCTATCACTCATCGCAGGCCTATGCCTAGCCGCCGTTCTTTGATAGTATTCACGAACATGCCACTAATCACAATCCATTTTTTATATTAATAAAAGTGGGTGGAAGTTTAACCGTGCTCTCTGCACTCGATTTCCCTGGTACGTGAATGCTAAGGCTTATCTCACTTCAGCATACCTGGGAAAGCACTAGGTCGAATGAAATATTCAGACCCACGAGGCGAATGCAGCAGGGCATGATTGCCAGAGCATTCCCAGGCATTCCCATCCTCTGCCGTGAGGCTGATGAGACAGGAAGGGGAAGACCAACATTGGGCAGGGCAAAAGCACACGTCCAGCGCCCAGGTACCCAGCACTCTCGAGACAGAGGCCCAGGCTGCCTCAGGACCCTTACTGATGGGCACATGGGGACTTCGGGCCTGCCTGTGATGAGATGTGAGATGTGTTGTAGGACCTCAGCGGAGCCATGTTCGCTCCTCCCTACTGCCCCAGGCAAAACGACCAGAAGTATGCATGCTCTAAACTGTTTCTTAGCAGCTGTGCTTTGGGGAACGAAGGTGAAATTCGGGCCCCATTTAAATCGTTGCAAAACACCCATTGATTTAAATAGGTCCAGCACCTCTGAGAACTGAGCACAAGATAGCCAAACCTCCAAGGGTCTGCACGTCCCCTGTCTATTTTGCAGGATGTGTTTGCTGCATACGGGAGGGAAGGGGATAATTCCTCTGGTTTGGGGTGACCTGCTCCTTCTCTTTGCGCCCCAAATTCCAGCAGTCGCAGCAGTGAAGCGTGGAGGCTGTCAAGCCATTAGGCCAAGGATACGGTGGTACCGGCAGCAATCACACTAAAGTGCCGGCTCTCCAAGGAATCACAAATTACAAAACAAGATTACAATAGCTGAGGAGGGCTGCCTCCCTAATACCCGTTAAACAGTGTGAGATTGCGCTATTGACTTCTCTTCGGTCCAAAAAGACAGTGAATAATACACACTTATATGCTGCGAATCTTCAGGTACCCTATTTGCCCATGGAGAAAAATGTGGTTTCTCTTGAGAGTTGTTAGATTTAATATGCTCTCAAACTGTTCATGGTTGGACGATGCCATGCGAATCTTAAGATGTTGATGTTATCGCAAGGAAGAGGAAAATAATGCTGGCTTTTTTAATCCAGAAGGATCCCTCCAGGGCTGTCAGCAGCCCCGGACCAAAGTGAGTGATGTGTGTGTACAGAGCCACAGCCCAGGTTTGACTCGAGGCGCTGCCATATGAGGAAGAAGCGATGCCCTGGACAGAACAGGTTTGTACTGAAAAATGAGTTCAGGAAATAGGCCGTATGCTGGGAGCGGGAGTTGAGAGAGGCGGCCCTTTCCATTAGGAGGGTTTGCTAGATGAATCTCCTGCCAAAGGTGCCTGAGTAGGCACGGGGCTTAGCTGCCAGCCCTTCACCTCCTGGGGGGTTCAGGTCCTTATAATCCAGTCAGCCGTCCGATTTAGTTCCCAGGGCAGGTCTAAAACTGGAAGAAGCTTGTCCAGTTTTTGTCATGAGAATGGAGGAAAAAATCCCACAAGAACTGCTGTTCTGGTGAGAATTTGGCCTGGAGGCTGGGATGGTGCAAGGTGTGCACCATTGGGCAACATGCTGAGGACAGCGTGAGACGTGTGCACATGCTGAACATGCACACGAGGATCAGAAGTTACTTTTTGCTGAACCCGCCCATGGCCACGTGTGCACAGCTTGACTTCAGGCCTGTGCCTGGCGGCACCTCTTCCCACCCCTGTGGCAGGGCTCACGTTATTTCAGGACACCCTTGGACAAGCATAACAGGTAGCCGATGAGGTTGCTGAACCCAAATGCAAACTGGACCCCTGGACTTGAGGCAGCTTCATTTTGCAAGCGATGCACCGACAGGCGCAGAAGAAGCTCAGTGCATCCCCTCCCCACCAGCTGCCCCTTTCCTGCTCCCTGCCAGCCTGCTCCAGTGCTGCCGCGGGAGCCGGGTCCTGTGCCAGGCTGGAGCCCGGGACCCCCCACCACAGAGCCCCATCAGTACGCACCGCTCCAGGGTGCTTTATCATTCCTGTCAAAGCCACAAACTTGCGGCTTCCATTATTAACTTACCCAACATCGTGGGGGGTGCGCTAGGCTCCAACGGGCTCCCTTAAGTAAGGGAGGAAGGCAGGAAGTGCCTGCCCACCGCCTGCCTCACAACAGCTTTATTGCGTTCTCCCAGACCCGTGCAATCCAGAAACTCGATTTCACAGAGTTTATCAAATTTTAAACAGAAACTCTTGGTGGAGAAAAGCTCCCCCACCCACCGTCTGCTCCTTCCCATCCCTCCCTCCGCACTGCCGCAGACTCTGCTCTGTCCCCGGCTTGCAGGGGGCCGTGAAAGCCAGGAGAGCGGGCTTCCCCCGGCCCTGCAGCTCAGCCCCACCGGGCTCTGTTTCTTCCAGGTCGGAGAAGCAGCCCGGGGCGCCAGCCATCCGCCCATCTCCCTGCCGCACGGTTGGGAAGAGATCTGGGAGCTCTGGGGACAAAGGGCACCTCACAACCAGGCAAGAGGCTCCTTTGTAGATCAGTCCCTTTCTCCTCCGCGTTGCCTTTTCCTCCCTGGAGGAAACCTGCCCTCGGCTGCACGCGGGTGAGGGAGGCCTGTTTTCATCTCACTCCTGGCTCAGCCACCTGATTGCAACTCCTGCCTCCTAAGGGACCAGCCCTGGGCTCCGGCCCTCCCCCAGCCAAGGGAAGCCCTCACGCAGGTGCAGCTCCTGAGTCTCCATCCTTTGCAACCCCTCGCTGGGTGTCCCTCGGCTACCCCCCAGACGGGGCTGTCGGGTCCCCTCGGGCTCCTTTAGCCGTGGCGGCTATTGTTCTACAGGAGTATGGATAATTATCCTAATGCGAGGCTAATCCATCAAAAGCAGCAGCGTGTCGTTTGCTCTGCCTTTTCTAATTATGACATTAATAAGTCACTAATAAAGTGTAGATGTCCTTCAGGAGACCTTCACTCCAGCACTAATCAAAAGGGGCCCTTTCCCTCCCGAGCAGCTCCCTTCACCCGCCGCTCACAGGGATCTGGCGCCGCAGCTGCCCCCGGCTCTGCCCCAGCCCCCCGACGCTGCCAGGCCAGGCCGAGGCGGGAAGAAGCAGCGGGGAAGAAATGGGGGGTCAAGCCAGAGCATGACCGTGGGACCCGAGTGTGGCCTTGGGGCCAGGGCGATCGGGGGTGTGCTGCGGTGCACTGATCTCTCCTCGTGCTGCCACAAAGCATGCGTGCAAAGCCCACGTCAAGCACACGCCTGCTGTGTGCGCGTTGTGGGGCTCCTTGCCGGAGAAGGCAAGCAGGCGCCCGCCCCGCTAGCCGCAATGCGAGGGTGCGAGGCTCAGGAAAGGGCCCCGCGCAGCACGGGACTGCTCGGCAGAAAGGCAGAGCGGCCGCGCGCACGGGTCACACGCCAGCCCTTCTGCTGGGGAGCAGAGCAGGAAAGACCAGCAGAGCGAGTTGGAGGCCAGCAATATGCACTGCTACGCCAGGTCCGGGCAGTAGCCTGCTCATTAGCTCTTCTGGCATGGGAAGATTAATAAATAGGAGCCTCCTAGATTGGAAAGGCTTGTTCACTGCAGATGCATTTATATTTTAATCTAGCGGAGAGCAAATTGGTTCGTCGAGATGGTGCTGAGAGAGGGCTGCTGGGTCCCCTGTCAGCACAGTGATAAGCAGCACGGTATGGCAATGCCTGCACAAGGGGGACGCAGCTCTCGTGGCCCGGCCCTGTCCCTGCATTGGCCGGGCGCGTGGGTGGGTTTGGGGCGCTTGGCTTCAGGCCGTAAGTGCCCGTGCCCCGTGCATTACCACCCTCTGCGGCAGCCGGAGGGATGGAAACAAGTCTTGGACCTAATGGATGTGTTATTTTCCCTGACTCACTGAAAGGAAGATGGCAGCATGCTAGTAACAGGTACCTACCTGCCTTTAGAGAAAGAAGCAATTAAATATTTAGGGACTGTGCTTTCTCTCTTAAAGAGGTTGTAAAGGAGGGTCATAAATAATGGTTCTCTGCTCTCTGCAAGTAGGAGCTCAACCACCAATTTAAATAAGAAGCCGTGCCAAAATTCATTAGGGAGGTACGAAAGCAGCATCTCGCCGCCATGCATTGTGCTGCGTCTGGTGAGATCAGGAGCTAGCACACTGCCATCCTCCCCGAGCGCGCGTACAGAGATTACGCTGCATCCCATCAGCATGCAGACTGCCTCCCAGAGACGAAGCCAGCCCCCTTTGCAGCGGGATGGGCCCCTCCTTTCCGGCTTTAATTGCTTTTTTAATTCTGTTGCAATACCCCGAGGGGGGGGATTGTGGCAGGAGACACAGGGCCGTCTCCCTCCCTCAGCCCGCGGCAGCGCTGTCTTTACCACGTGCAGTGAGAAGGGAAACCGTATCCGCCGGCCTGTTCTGGGCAAGCTCAGGGACCAATCCCCAGAGAGTGAACTGGAGCTGCTTGGCCAGCCTCGGCGAGCAGAGGGGTCCGTCGGGTCAGCACAGGGCAGCCCCCACCCCTGCGCGGGAGAGATGCCCGTGAGCGGTGCCGGGGGGTACCATCCCACCCGCAGCCCTCGCGCTCCCGGCCAGCGTCCCCCAGAGCTGCGCCTGCCCCGCGCTCCCGAGACGGGTTGTGTTGTCCACGGGTGCCGATGGCTGTGACCGGGCTGGCCCGCGTGGCTGACTCGAGCCAGGCACTGGCGCGAGCGGGGTCCCGCTGGCCTGCAGGCCCCCAGGCTCTTCTTGCCGAAGTCGTCGCGCAGACATCTGAGCAGGTCCAAGCCTGAGCCATCCCCTGCTCTGTCCGGGGGACACCAGCGTGGTCTCGGATGCCCCTTCCACTGCATGAGCCGTGCACGTGGCCTGTCCCCCAGCAGCTCCCATCTGCCTTTGTCCGTGGCCCTGCAGGGGTGTGAGCTTAGCCTACAAACCTGTGCCCCGGGGGTGTGGGCAAAGGGGCTCCTACAGCCCTCAGGGGCCCAGTGCCACCTTGGCAAGTCTCCCCCGTTCAGGAGAAACAATCCCAGCTTGGCCTGGTGAGCCAAGCCCCAGCCTGGCAGCATACTAGGAGATAAAAGCTGCCCTGGAAATGACGTGAGCAGAGACAGAGGGATCCCATCTGCTACCGCCGATCCTTGGAGACAGGTTCCTCCTGGACGGACCGAGAAGGGCAAAGCCAGCCAGCTCCTTGCACTTGCAGCTGATCTCCTGGGCAGGCTCCTGAAGAAGCTTCTCCTGATGTACAACTGCCTGGAGCTTAATAAACCCTGCAATTAGTCACTGCTCCGGCTTCTCGCTCTGTTTATGTAGCCCATCTCCAGATGCAGCTGCTTGCTAACGTGCTCCTTCACCTGTGATTTAAAGAGCCGCCTTCCATCACGCAGCAAGGAGAGAGCTGGAAACCCCTCAGTCTGCATCACTCGGCGGTGCAGCAGGCCCAAAGGACAGATGCAAGCACAAATCTTTGAGGACAGCAGCTCAAGGACAGTTCAGCACATCAGCAACAGGTTAATTAGGAGTACTCTGTGCTTTCTGGTGTGCCCAGGGGATGCCGCTTGGAGGGGTTGGTTATCCCAACACATCTGGGGCTTGTTAACAGCATTTTGCTCCATTTAGCTGCCATCCTTTCCGGAAGCCAATACCTGGAAAACTCAGAGCACAAGATAATGACACGGCAGTCACTTGTGAGATGCTGAATTATGCACATTAGTGGTTATCTGCTTTCCTCAGTGAAGAGGGGTGCTTGGAATAATACTATGGGGTCATTTCCCCATTCCTCCCACTTCCCCCCATCCCCTCCTCATAACCAGGCACCACATACTTCAGTCCAGCTCTGGTGTGCAAGAGAAAAGAGAGCGCAGAATTTGCTCGGCCTGCCTGGGGCCATTGATGCCCAGGCATGCAACCCTCACACTGCGACTTACTACAGTAGAATCCTCTGGGGTCTCCTAATTATCACCCTGATTAAGAGCCTGCCCCAATTAAGAGAAGAGGCTGTTAAGGAGAAACTGCCTGAAAAGACTTGAAAGGACAGAAAGGAGCGGTGAACAGAGCCCGCCGATACTCCGGGCGATCTGGCTCCCTTTGATCTTCTTCCTTCCCCCACAAATGTGGCTTGATGCTTTCTGCGTTAACAGGCGGGACTTGGAGCTTCATCCCTGTTTAACACTTGATTAACACCGCGAAGTCACCTGGCACCAGCCCAATGTCACTGAGCGATATTTATGCTAATGCTGTCCCAATTAAGGAGCCTTCGTTACCAATGGGCTGCATCAGTCCCAATTAGGCAGGTCCCACGAAGGTGGGGCAGGCCGTGCCGCATCCCGGCAGCCTTCCCAGGGCTCCACGCCTGGCCTGGCCCTGCCTCGGACAGCCTCTCTCGCCCCTGCTGAAGCACGGGCAATTTTGGGATCAGTCCCCTGTTTGCAACGCGGCTGTGTCTGGAGGCCACGGCTGGCGCGGGGGGGCCCTTCCGCTGGCAGCGCACGTGGGCAGATCTAGGACTGTTTAGAGGGGGATGCGTAGGGTGAGGGGCATCATAACAGCACCTGGGAAAGGGAGCTCCGTGACTAGGAGCAGCAAACCGAGGGTGCTGGCCAAAGACGGGCGGGAGGAACATTTAAGAAGGGAAGAGGGCTGTAAACACATGTTGGAAACTCTGGGTGCAGCAGGAATAGGGGGTGCCCCAGTGCACCTCTCCTCCCGCACCCAGAGCGAGAGACCTTCCTGGCCCCCGGGGCCAGCCATCGAGACAGAGCCAGCGCCATGCGCACCCCAGCCCAAGGGTGCTTTAGGCCCACCCCCAGGGCAGGCCCACACAGCTTCTCCCCCGAGCTAATGACTCACTTAATTGCAGGTAAGCATGTGTGTGTGGGTCGGCCAAAGTATTATTGCACATGGAGGGAAAGGAAACAATGCTTTTAGCTCCCCTCCTTGGCTAAGAAACTTTAATCAGGCGTCCCCAGACACTCTAATTAATTTGTTCTGAGTGGAAATAAATGTCTTTAGACTTCCTTTGTCATTTCCAATCTCTTTTCAACTCCCATCTGTTTTCTTCATGGCTTGTGAACTGAAAAAGAAAAAAAAAAGGGGGAAAGGAGTTGATTTGAATTCTCCTTATTGAATGCGGTAACCGTAGTTGGGCTCTGGGGATCCTTGGGAAAGGTTGCACAAGCCTCCACCGAAATATAAACAGCTGTGGGAAATGCCCTTTAACTGTAAATGTTGAGTGGAAGTCATTAATAACCCGAAGTTTCATTAGAAATCACCAGATGTTGACTCCAATGCGTGGTGAGAGTGCCTGGAGGTCACGATGCCGCGATACAGGCCGCAACCGGAGAGCTCGCTACTCGGCTGGCCGCTCCCCACGCCGGATGCACGGCCGCAGGGTTGCAATCGCTTTGCCCGTCCTGCGTCGGGAAAAGACGGGCTTGGGAAATGGGGTCCGATGAGGCAGTGGACGCCCCTGGAGCCCGGGGGGCAGCGTGGACGCCAGGACGCCCTAGTTCAAAGCTGCAGTAGCGCTGGGACTCTGCACAGCACTGGCGTACGCAGGCTTTTTATGGCGATGGTTTGAAAATCTGGCAGTCGTACTTCCCAGAGAGACGGCAGCTTTCGTTTCAGGATCCCACAGTGCTTTAATTAAGCTGGCGGCACCCATAGGAGGCAGATCAAGGCTCCTATGGAAGGGCCCTTCCTTTTGGTTCGGACGCGGGCGCCTTTCAAAACAGCTCAAGAGATGGCCCGCGGCGGTGCAGGGGCGTCCGCCTTGGGGAGGAAAGAAATCCCTTCCCAATGTGCAAGTCGTCGCACCTAGGAATTGAAACATGCTTCGCCGACGCTTCCTTGCCACGCACCGGAGTCGCCTGCGTAGCTAACACGGGCAGCCCTCCGTTTCCATGCAGACCTCCGCTCCCGGGAGTATTGGAGGGGAGGAGGCGAGAAGTCAGCCCCCACACTTACAGGCTGTCGCTCCGTGACGGGGAGCTTCCCATCTCTGTCTCCAGGCCTTGGCTTCGGCATGGGTAGGGCACGCGAGCTGAGCAGAGCCTTGCTCCAGATGCACGGCGTGTGCGGAGGCTCCCTGGGGCTCCTGACCTGGTGAGCAACACGCGAGCCCGCGAGCAGGGAGAGCCGCCACGCGCCCTTCCATGGCCGCGGGCAGGGCTGGCCCAGCTTGGAGGGCACCGGAAAGCGTTTTGCAAGCTGTGGAGCGGGAAGCTGGGCTGCGCCAGGTGCTGCGGGGCCGTGGGGGTGCTGAGCTGCGGGGAGGAAGGGCAAGCCTGAGCAAGCAGAGCTCCTTCCCTGCGCTTTCACCAGCAGCGGGACCTGGAGTGCTAGCCCCGTGCGTGTGAAGGCAGGAACGCCCTTCACACCGGCGGCAGGATAACGCTCATTATTTCGAAGCTCTTGTTACGGAAAGATTAATCTCAGTTACTGATCTCTGCTTCCAGCTGAGCACTTAAATGCACCAGCAGGAGTTGGGCAATGATTAATTGTTTCAAAGCTTTGATTTGGAGCAGACAAAAACCTCACCACGGTTAATTTAAAAAGTGGGAGCCTTTTTAAACAGGAGACAGGTGATTATTTAATCAAACCCAGACATCTCAGCTGAGGAGAGGGCCCAGGAACGGGGTTGGAAGAGCAGAAAGGAGGCCCCGGGCTCCAGGGCACTGTTCCTGGCCGTGTCCATCACAGGCTGCTGATGGGGGCGAGCTGCTTAAATTTCCCATCCTGTGATGTGCCCGACTGGAGGAGGAGATGCTGCCGTCATGGATGCTCAGGATGCTCTCCAAGGGGGAGGCAGGAACGAGGCCAGGGCCAGGCCTTGCTGCCTGCGTCTCCTGTGAAGACGGCTCTCTCCTCTGGCCTAGCAACCAAATGCTGTGAGATGAGGCCAATGCAACAAAAGCACCTGCAAGAGCCTGGATAAAGCAAAATTACACACATTCCCACAGGAGACGACTGCAATACCCAGGAAAAAATGTATTCAGGTCAGGTGTAAGCAGCTCAAAAGCCAGTCCGGTACCATCGCTGGCAATGGGAAGCATCGTGTATTAGACGGACCCAGCTGGAAGCCAGCTCTGCCCATCTCTGCCCTCCCCCACAGGAGCTGCTTGCCAGGAGAGCAGATGTCAGCTTGACAGACCCCTCTAATGATAACTGATACGGTGCGTTAGCAGGATGCAGACGCCCTCCCTGCTGTGCCGTGGCCTGGCTGCTCCTCGTGCATCTCCAGGCTCTGTCAGCGCTGGGCACGTCCCCCTCTCCCTGAGGATTAAGGAGAGGCTGTTCGTGCAGCCTCGGTCTTCCCTTCCTGGCGTGCAGCTCTGCTTCTCACATATAGGGAAGCTTTGTTTCTAAAACATCATGTCCTTCGCTGTAGTCGTAGAGTCCGGGCCTCTAGAAGTGTGCCCCTTGCTGCAATGTCTGGGCACCTACGTGATGCATTCAGCAGCACAAGCGTCCTCCGGTCCCTCGTCCACTGCTCAGGGCAGTCCCATAGGATCCTGCCCAGAGCAGAGGTAAGGGAGATGGAGGCAGCCCTTTCCCAGGAGGAGCAGGGAGCCGCCGGAGCGCCCGGCATTGCCTGCACCACAGCTGGCAGAGCAAGAACTGGCCCCACTTGAAGGCAGCCCACTGCTCTGGGGACCTGCGAGCAGGGCCTTTTCTGTTGAGAATAAAATCAGTAATAAAATAGCCAAGATATTGAAGCTGGGGAATGAGCCGGTCATTATAGCCAGCAGTTGATTTTCATAGCTTTTTTTATACGGCGCATTAGCAGAGTAACAAACCTTGTTACAGTTTAATAAACCTTATTTCAGCCTGAACAACCTTGTTTCAGAGCTGGCTCATGTTCAGACAAATGGGATGGCTTGACCGTAGGCTCCGGGGGGCCGTAGCACTAACCCTGCATCCAGCACGAAGGCACGGCATGAGCAGGCAGCAGGGACTGGACACGCATGTGTTGCAGGCAGCACCCGCGTGTCTCAGCAGCCCCGCGCTCCTCCAGGGCCTGCAGCCGTGGGCCAGGTGTGATCCGCTGGCCAGCGTACGGCACATCTGCCTCCAGTGCCAGCCTGCCCTCGGGAGCTCGTGGCCAGGCCCCTCCTTTCATCCTAGGAGGAAAGCACATAGGAGCTGAGCACCAAGGAAACTCCTTGATCGATGGACTTAATGACCACTGGGGAGAGGCAGCCGGCCTTGCAGGGCCGAGCTGTGGCCGTGCCGTGTCTAGAACAGGTGCAGGCCCTCGCAAGGGGGCAAAGCCGCAGGAGCAGAGAGCTGTGGTCTGCCCAAGTCCGGCTGACCCTGGAGGAGCCCTGATGACCTGGGAAGGCAGCTGCAGCGATGCAGACTGGACGCCACTTCCAAGCCACCGGCCTCTCCTCCAGGCCAGCTCAGCAGAGGGGGTGCAGGCTGTCCCACAGCTTCTGCCCTGAATATGGGCAGGGACTGGAAAGGTGTTTTGAGATCCTGCACCTACCCCTGCCTCCCCGCCGACAGCAGGCAGTCCCGGTCTCCGGTCTCCGGTCTCCGGCCCGTCCCGGCAAACCCCGGCTGGCCGGCCAACCCGTTCATATTCCTCCACCGGGAATCGCTGTGGGCGAGCTGGTCCCTCCGCTCCTGATGGGGCTACGCGGGACGATGCTGTGTCACTGGGAACACGAAACTCGTGCGGTCCCAGCGCCGCTCCCGCCCGGCGAGAGCTCAGAGCGACGTTTGCAAATGAAATGCCTGGGTAAAAGCTCTGCTGGCGGCACCGCGAGGGTAATGGCTTGGATTGCGCCCTTGATTAAACTGCAGAGCGGGCCAGGCCGGCCATCTGATTCCTTCCTGCTCGCCATGACCTTGCGCATGGCTTTTCTTCCTGGCAAAACGAATTTACTCTCCACGTAATTATAGGAAGAAAATAGTTTTGACCTCAGCTCCATACTTTTCAGCTTAATGTGTATAATTGCTTTGCCAGCCATTTATTACTGTCAGCGTTTCCAGTCAGGGGCAGTGAGGAGCAGCGGCGGGGGGTGGGGAGCGTGAGGTTGGAGGTGTGCGATAATAAAGAGCTGTTTACCGGGGCATATTAATAATAGATGTGGGCCAGGCCTGAAATAGCCAGGCAGGTGCCATCCGGCATCCAGGCCTCCCCACCTCGAGACAGTGCAAACATCGTCCAGATAATGGCTTTGGCCCGTTCCTCTCAGGGTCCTGGGGCCCTCTGCAAGCACGCATCCAGGCATGCAGCCCCTGGGAGGCTGTTCCCATTGCAGAGATGGGGTGAGTGAGGCACCATGAGGTTTCGTTCCTGCCTAGTGCCACACAGACGTCCCACCTGCTTTTGTGTCCTGCCTGCTGGGGCTCAGGGGAGAACCAAATATCCCTGCCCATTTCCTGCCGCTCCAAACTCTCCATGTTCCCACTGATTTAAAGTGCCTGAGTCAGCCCCTGGAGCTCTGCTCAGATTAAACACATCAAAGCTCCCCAGAGTACCTGACTGATTCCTCACAGGCTTTGGACCGGCCCTGGGGGAGCAACTTCTGAAAGTGTACCGAGCTCTAACTGCTCTGAGACGTGGGCACTTTTTCCTGGCCTGTGCCTTTGCATTTCCCAGCATGAAACACGCAATCTGCAATGAGAGCCAACGGTCAAATACGGTATACTGGACGAGCCCGCAGCACCCGCCGGCGTGCCTGAAATATAACTGCAGCAATTTAAACAGCAGGCCGCAAGCGTGCAGGGTTTCGATGCAGCGTGCTGGACAGCAGAGCATGCTGGCAGAGGGAATTTGACACGTGCCTCAAATATTAGAAATTTCTGCTCAAGTGTAGACCCAATATGGAATCAAATACCCAGCTGAGTCGGGCCTGTGTTTGTGCTTCCCAGTATTGATGGGCAATCCTGTAGCAGAGCCCGCTACAAAATGGGATGCAATTGCCCTTGGCCCTGCAGAGGGGTGAATCCCCCGGAAGCCAGAGCATGGGTGTGCTAGTGCCCAAGAGCCTGGTGTGCTACGGCGCTGGAAGTCACATCCTGCGAACGTGTCATTTAGTAGGTGAAAAGAGAGGCGTTTACCAGGCAGCAGAAGGAATTTAGCAGAATACAGATGTGCAAGATATCTGAGACTGTGCGTGTGTGCACCTGGGTGTATTTACATGCATACAAGAGAAGAAGTGAGTGGCAAAGGGCCAGAGCTGGATTTTTGCTGCTGTTTGGCACAGGCTTTTGCTGTTGCTTAATGACTTGCACATTAATCATGCTCTTTGTTCATGCCCATATATTTAATGCTTAAATACAGCCTTGAACCATCGTTCAGAAATGAAGCAAATGTCATCCGACTTTTGCCTTTTGAACCAGACACTGCAGCCTCTTCTGTTGCTAGAAGGTACCCTGTATAAGAGCCATTTATATACTTCCTTACTAAGGGAATTCGGCCTTGTATCAGATGCAGTAATGCTAAATAGCCCCTGCAGGGAAAAGTGCCACTGACTCTATCCTCTAAGTTTCTACCGTGATGTTTATCCAGCACGACAAATCCAGTTTAATACGCTCCCAGCCATTTGTATCAGAGCAAAAAGTTCATTTCCAGATCAAGACTCCACAGTTTTCGAACATCCTTGCAGTGCTGCGTGGCTAGGCCTCTGCTTTGTTCCCTCTCTTGGTGCTGCTAGAAGAGCAACTGATCTAAGATCTGAGGCCCAGCTGAGCTAACCCCTGTCAATACCCATCTAAGAGCGAGTCCTTTATCCCACAGCCGAAACAGGCCAGGCAGGGGGTGGATTTGAAAGGTGCAGAGAGGCTCGTGCCTGCCCCCGCAACCCCGCACTGCCTCCTTTCTGCGTGCCCCGGGGGATGGCAAAGGGTGAGTGCGTGCACCAGTAACTGCTGCTGCTGAGGTCTCCTGCTGTCCGCTTCTAAGCTTTTGCAAACTGCACCCCACCATTTGCTGCTCCGTGCTTTCTGGGCACCGCTCAGACTGAAGATGGCCTTTGTGCAGCGTCTCGGCCACACGCCGAGAAAAGCCGGTCCGTGCTCCCTCCTTCCCATGCCGGTGCTGTGACTGTTGTGCTCCACGTCCCTACCCTACCAGTCGTCTCCCAGGGCTAGGCAGGAGGATGCTCCCCTAGAGAGTCCTGGCTCCGTGCGCTCCGGACCCGGTCCTATCAAAACCCGTACGTGTCCTCAGGCTGCCTTCGAGGCATGCTGGAACGGGGGCTGTCCTTCGCGCCGCCTCCTTTTGTCACGCCGATGATGGCAGAGGGTCTCCGTTTCCCTCCTTTGGAAATCCAGCTGGAAAGTGCCTCAAACGCAGCACCCACAGACGGATTTTTGTTCAGTAGCCCAAACTACGTATGTGTGGGGAGCATCCATGCCTGGCATCGGTAAGCCAGCACTTTCACTTAGACGGCTCTCTGAAATGAAGCCTGGATCCCTGCTTTTGGAGGGGTGGTTGCTAGCTTTTATTGAAGACAGGGAGCCCTGAGGTGAATCAGCACCAGGAAGCAACAAATTCAAGAGTGATGAGTGATCCCTCATGCCTTTGGGCTGAGGGAAACGCAATTTAAAGACAGAGCCTTATTCATTTGCGTTCCTCAAAAGACGCGGCACTGTGTTTCCCGGCCAGAAGAAAGCACTGGCAGTTTCCTCAGGAAATTCACTTAGGATAATCTCATTTAAAGATGCCTCCTAATTCGGTTTGGAGACAGGCTAATCAGATTTGCCAAAACTTCCATAAGAGTCTGCAAAGATATGAGAGATGAGCAACGCGGGCATGGCCCCCGGCCCCGCGGCGGAGGAGGCAGGCGTGCTGCACGAGGGCGCAGTCTGCGTCTCCGCTGTCAGCGCGGCCGCTTTGTGTCTCGGGCGGCGTCCACACTACAGGGCACACGGAGACGTGCCAGGAACGGCGAGCCACCGCGCTGCGGAGGAAACGGCTCCCCTTTGCAACAGGAAAGGGAGGCCGGGTGGTAGACGGAGCTGGGCGTGGGGAAATCACGTGACTGCACGGCGGGAGCGAGGGCAGGACGCAGAGCAAACTCCGTCGTCCAGTCAGAAGGGTCAATACTGTCCATTAGCACTAACGGGAAGGCTGAAGTCGTGCCTTGGTCTGAATGTTGGTCTGGCGTTGCCTCTTCTCATTATAAGGTGTTGCAAGGTGGAGATGGCCAAGACTAATGAACTATTGATCAGCAGGAAGCAGGGGTGGCTTCACCTCTAATGACTTAATTGCTTATTGACCACATATTAACATGTCACCTGTGTCCCTACACCCGTATTTACAATACCCACTACTGCCAGCAGGTCCTCTTAGTCAAAGAAGTGGAGGCCAGAGCCACGGAGGGAGCAGGGCACGTGCCACTCCCCTCCTGGGCCTTGACTTTGGAGGTGCACTAGCACCCTCGTCACTGTGCCGAGGGGCTTCAGGGATGTTTCCTTTGATGCACTGATGTCATACAGCAGTGGTTTTCAACCTGTGGTCCTTGGGGGTCCACAGACTATGTCTAAGGGGTCTGTGAAAGAGGACTACGACCCATCAGAAGTATGTAAACACCCACACTTGTAGTTCAAAGGGGTCTGCAGCTCCACTTGGAAGTTTTTAGGGGTCTGCAAATGAGAAAAGGTTGAAAACTGGTGCTCTAGAGCATCCCACTGAACTGTTAAATGACTTCCCTTCACTTGTGGTCACTTCCCACAAATGCCCCATGCCTTTCACTGGTCAGTCGCCAGCCTGGATGGAGACGTGGGATCTGAAATGCCCCTGCACCAGGCACCACTAACGCTGGGGAAGAAAACAAGTGCTGGAGTCAAGTGAGGTCCGATGAGCCAGCAGGAGGGCTGGTGAGAGCTGGCCCCACCTTGCAAAGCAGATAGGGTCCAACTGCGCTGGCCGCAGGAGAGCCAGGACTGCGGGGAGACGCAGCCAGCGGGTCCCTGAGCCAGCCAGGGCCAGAGCGCAGGGGACGGGGGGTGTTTGCCAGAACCAGGCACTTGGAAGAGCAGAGAAACTCAACAGTGTTTGATGATATCAAAAAGCTGATGGGGAGATGGGTTTCTCAAGTTATTAGCTACCCTTTGTCCTCCAACCCCAGGAGATTACAGAGATACTCAGACGGTTGCTGCAATTTGCATTTCAAAGTAATATATGCAGAAATAATCATACATTTTCAGCCTCTGCAATATTATCAGATTAAAACAAATTGACTCAGGGTCCTCAGCATTTGCATCCAATTCACTGCAGCCTCCAAGTCCCCAAGTGCCTCGAGGAAGGCGGAGGAAGCATCCCTGCTTGCAGGGTACGGGGCTCTGGGGGATGTGGCCATGGGGCTCTGGGGGATTTGTCTGGGAGCATGCACTTGAGGGGAAGGGAGAGGAGAGGCCCTTCTCTCAGCAGGCCCTGGCAGAGCAACAAAGGGCTCGTTTAGATGGGCAGAGACGCCTGCCCTCCCGCTTTTGCCAGCCTCGGGGAGGCTGATCAGAGTGACTCCGGCGAGGGGGGAGGGTGAAAGGACAGGACCAAGAGGGCAGAGCGTCCTCCCAAGGGATGCACCATGCACCAGAAAAGGCTTTCCCAGCCAGTGGCTGTTGCAGCTGGGGGCACCAGGTCTGCCCCTCCCGGAGCCCTCTGCCAAAGCCTGATCCGGGGCCCTGCCAGTGGGTCCGTCCACCTCCAGCAGCTTGCGTGCCTGGGCCCCCCTCAGGGGCTGCGGCACCCCTGCTACAGCACTCGGCACAGCCGCTCCATCATCCCCAGGGGCTCGGGCCGGCTCTGGGGTAGCACCAGCCACTTTCCCCATGGCCCCCAGAGCAGTGGTACCTGCTGCCCCTTTGGACAGGAGCCAGATTAGAAAGAGGCTCTTTCCCCTTTGCTTGCAAAGAAAGCTGGGAGCAGGTGCCGGGGGTGAATGGCAAGTCGTGGCTCGTTCCTGGCTGCTCAGATCTGCCAGTCGGGAGCAACCCGCATGCCCTGCCGCTCTGCTCCTTCCCACCGATGCGGTTGCCCTCTCCGTGGGAAGCAGGGCAGGGCTTTGCCATGAGCACTGCCAGCTGTGCCTGGGATTTGCTGGCTAGTGAAAACCAAAGCTACCCCAAGTCACCCTGCTCCGGGCTCTGGCTGCCGCCAGCTGATCCTATGCCACACGCGTGCCTGGCTCTGCCTAGGAGGCTGGAATAAATGCAGCTTAATTACACCCGTTAAGCATGGAGGGAACCACACTCTTGACATTCAATTATTCAACAGTCGAGCAACGTGATTGTAAATATTTAAAGCATCGGAGCCACAGGGCATTTTTTTTGGGGGGGGGGGTGCCTGCTCACTTCTGCAATAGTTGCTCCCTTCCTCATTGCCCGTCTCCCCCACAGATGATGCTTTTGATCAAAACAGCACTGGGAGGAGCTGTTGACAGCAGCCTCGTGCATTTAGAAGACACTCTTCTTTGCAGGAAGGTGCCAGGCTGCCACAGGGCTGGGACATCGCCATTACCCTGCAGGGTGAATGCTATCCCATTACCATGTTTTAGCCCTCAGGCTCTGTTAGTTGCTCTACCATGTGGCTATAGCAGAGACCAAGGCCAAGGGCACTGCAGGCATTGCCCAGGGGTTTAGCATATGGTCCTAGGAGCGTCCTGCTGCTCTCTCCACCTCCCCAGGGGCTTGAAAGCTCTCGTGCCCTCAGACAAAAACCAAGATTTATGCCCAGGGAGTTGCATGCTCTGAGGTGCCGGCACCAGTGCAGGTGGGATCCAGCAGGCATTCATCCCCGAACGCTCGAGACTCCCTCCTGCCCTCCGCTCCTGCCCGCGGCCGCCCCCACACCTTCAGTGCTGCAGCCGCCTCCGATGCACGAGGAAAAGCAGTGGGGAGAAGGCGGGCTGCGTGTCCACAGCTCTCAAGAGTTAGCAAAGCAGGCAGGGAAACATCAAGGCCAGGAAGAAATCTGTAAAGCCAAAGCACCCCAGCCAAGGCCCTGGCCACAGCCAGACTTGTCCATAATCATTTCCAGACCATTGGTTGCCCGGACACACGAGGCCGTGGGAACCCCCAGGCTTACGTGCAGGAAGCCGGAGGTGAGCAAGTGCCAGCTGCAAGATCTACAGCAAAGGGACCACGCTCATGCCACGGTGAGTGTTTCATGGCCAGATGCAGCTGAGATGCCGCCACCCTGGCAGATAGCTCAGAGTCCCTGGCCAGGCAGCGTGGCCCGCGACGCAGTGCTACTCTGGAGAGGAACCGGACCCGTCTGTGTGGCCTGTCCTGCCTCGTGGCATGTGGGGCTTAGGCGCCGCCACAGCTATGGAGTCACCACCTGGGAGCAAGGGGATGCTCCTTCCGGCACAGGATCAGATTGTGCTTTCCAATTAAGAGGAGCATATTTTCTTCCCACTGATTAGCACTAGGCAGCCAGCATGCAAATGCCCGTGGGCTCATGCTTCATCATCCCCCAATCTAATTACCGGTGCAGCAGGCCAGGCGGGACAAGCATTACTGACTGCTGTGCTGCTCCCCTGATCCTCTGGGCACTGAAGGGCTCCGCTGGCTTGTCACCAAAGCAAATATTGTCCATGCCACCGGTGGCGGCTGGCACCTGGCGGCAGCAGCAGAGCTCCCAGCCGGTGGAGGGGCTGCGTGGTGCTCGCCGGCGAGCTTGTCTCCCTGCAGGGACCTTTCCTCATCACTCCCAGAGTCAGGAGAGGAGGAAACCTGCTGGGGACCATGGGAGTGGAGCCAGGGAGAGGTTTAAGGATGGTGCCAAGTGGTCATGAGAGCAGCCCCAGGAACCTGCCAAGGCAGGCGCAGATTTTGAGCTTCGTAATTGGTGCAGCGCTCTCCTCAACCTCGCAGGAAGGGAGCCTGGCTTGTGCCCATTTTGCAGAGGGAGTGATATGGGCACAGGGGGATTAAACCACGGCTCGTGAAGCAGCCCCTAACTGGGGCTGTCTGTATTTCCATGGGCACAGCTTAAATGCAAAGCGCCTTGGTTTCCAGGAGGGCTCCGCTGCCCCGCAGCTCCCCCGCACGCAGCCCACGTGCAGCCTGGAGCCCCTCTGGAGGCCCAGGAGCAGAGGCTCATGCTGGCTCCTTCCCTGCAATAACTGGGGCTATTGCATTTCCAGTGTCTAGTGGGACGGGCTGTTTTCCAGTCAAGCAGCAGCCTGAGGTTTTGCCAAGCCCCGAACAGGAGACGAGCAAGGGAGGGAACTTATTGAAGCTCCAGGATGTCATGAAATGGCTGCGCTGCTAATGCAATGCTGGGACGGCCAAGGGAGAGCAGCGTGGCACAGCGTCCCTGCGGCTCGTGTCAGGGCCCCGGGAGCCAGAGACGGTAGCAAGCAGCGCAAGGGGCTGCGCATGGGGACCTACGCTGCTCCTGCGGGGAGAAACCCCAGGGCCAGGAGGAAGGCATGGGCGGGTGGGGGTGTCCTTGCTGTGCCCCACCAGCAGCCCGTCCTCACCAGCCCCACACCAGACCAGCAGCTTGGGCTGCCTGTCTCTAAAGCAGCTACTGATTCAGCTCATGATGCCTGGCGTGAGCCCCAAGCGGCCTGTTTTGCAGAAAGGCCTGTGCACCCAACTTCTGCCAGGCAGGGGCACCCCAGGTGGAAGCCCGGGGCCCCCCCGCCTCTCGGCCTTGGCAGCAGCCACGGGGCACGGGGAGGCTGGTTTGCAAGACGGCTCCAGGCGCCCTCCCTCCCCGCTCTTGCACCTGCCCAAACCCTCTCAGCCGGGCTGCAGAAGCCGCTCTCCTCCGAGCACGGGGAGCAGCGTGCCCCTCGCTCCATCCGCGTGCGCCGAGCCCCGTGCAGCCGCAGCCGCTGCTCCCTGCAAGCCCGAGCAGCTGCTGCCAGGCTCCCCTGGGCACTGCCCCTGCCTGTGGCGCCGCTGGGATGGGAGCGGGGCAGCAGCTCCCCTTGCAGCGCTCCGCAGGGCTGCCAGGCTGCGTGTGCTCCCAGCCCTGCCCCAAGCCAGGACGTGATACCCCGGCAGCACTTCCACTACCTTAATGCCCCCCAGGCTCGTCCCAGCTGTGAGAGGGCAGGGGCACGGCGCTCCATAGCAGAGGGGAGAGCGCAGGCCGCGGGTCCTTCCAAAGTGACCACCCGGGCGAGCAGCAGACGGCCGCCTGGGCCACACCGCGACCGCGCACCGGACTGCGCCGACCACCGATGGATGCCCCGTCAGTCTAACTGCAGCGTGGTGCGGCGGGGCTGCCCCCGGCCTCATAACCCCGGAGCAGCAGCACAGGCCTCCCCCGCCCACCCCTTCCGGAGCCCTGACCTGCGGGGGGGCTGCGCCCCTGGGCGGCCAGGACGGCTGCCAGAGCAAGAGAAATCCGCCTTAATGAGCAGAGGAGAAAGGGAAGCGTGGCTGGAACTTGGCAGGCGTATTACTGACTGCACAATTAGCAGTGAACAACTCCCTAATGATTGTTATAAAGTTTTAAACCAGCTAATGGGTCCTGGGAAGAAGAAGTTCATTGAAAGTACAAAGCATAAAAGAGCGAACACAAGCTGTGACATTTCAAACGAGGAAGCAGGAACTCGTCTCTCGGAAAGTGATTACGGAGTTATAGTACTGCGGTAGTTCTCAGGTCGGCGGCGTGTGCTCAGAATGCAAAGCCGGGCCGGGCGTGCGGCTGCCTGCGCGTGCCACGCGGGGACGCGTGTGCCCCGGGCCCCGCCAAGGCAGGCTGGAGCACGCGGAGCTTGCGCTGCTGGTTCGCTGCTCTGTGAGCGTCGGGACGCGCCCCCGGGGATCCTGGCCCGTGTTGGCAGTGCCCACCCGTGCTAGACCACCGCTCTCCGGCAGCTCCTGGCTGACGCAGGGCAGAGTCCGCTGGCCGGATCTGGCCCCCTCGCTAGCCGGCTGTGGCCCACGGCACCAGCTCTCGCGCCGCGCTGGGCACGCCCGCGGGAAACCTGCTGCGAGAAGTGGAGCTAGAAGGAAATCTGAGGCTAGGGCTAAGGGCTCCCTGCAGCTGCACAGCGCAGCCCGGGATGCAGCCATGGGCCCTGGGGTGGGAGAGCTTCAAAATGCTGGCAACAGCTTTCTCCTCCTCACGGGGCCAGCGGGCCTTGTACGGCCTCCCCCTCGGCTCCACCCAGGCCCCCGAGGAGGCAGAGCTCCCAGGCTCGACGAGTAAGTGCACAAGTAGCCTGTGTCGGGGAGACTGGCCCCGTGTGGCACGTGGCTGAGCCTGGCTTCACAACAGCTTGTAAACACCCTCTTTCCCTCCAGTTAGCACGAGGGTCTTTCCTCTCCAGCCTGTCGTGGGTGTGCAACACGCCGGGGTCTCGGTTGGATCCAGGCCAATGAACGCCCCCACCTGCCAAGCGACTGCCCCTTCCAGCCGCCGCAGGCCGCCAAGCCTCCGAAACGCTCCCCCCGAGGCCATGGGCAAGATGGCAGCTGAGCTCAAGAAATGCATGGTGAAGCCAAGGATAAGTGCTCCCCAGCGTGCCGCCCGCCCTGCCCAGGACTGGGGCGGGCAGAGCCTCCCACGCCGCCGAGCGCTGGGCAGTCTTCTTCCCTCCCTCCATGCTCAGGCTGCGCTTCTCCTTCTGGCTTTTCCCCTCTGCCTCTTCCCGTCCCCTCTATACCACCCACCTGCCCGCCCCAGCGCCTCTTTCCATGCGCTCCCTTCGCCTCGCCAGACTGCAGGCCTGCCTCCACGCTGCCTTTCACCTTGGCGTCATCTCCCTGTCACTCCTTGACTGTCCCCCTCTCACTCTCCACTCAAAAGACACCCAAAGATCAGGTTCCCCAGGGTTTGCCACCCATGTTGGCTGCTTTCCAAAGGTTAACTTTTAGCTCACAGGGATGTAATAGCAGCTTCAACTCCCTGCAGGGGGGCTGCAAAAAGGATGGAGCTGGGCTGGTCTCAGACAGAGGGCAGGACAAGGAGCAATGGGCTCAAGTTGCAGCAAGGGAAGTTGAGGTGAGATATTGGGAAACACTTTCTCATGAGGCGGGTATAAAGCACTGGAACAAGTTACCCAGAGAGGTGGTGGAGTCTCCATCCCTGGGGGGTTTTAAGACAAAGCCAAATGTAGACAAAGCCTTGGCTGGAGTGATGTAGTTGGGGCCGGTCCTGCTTGGAGCCGGGGGTTGGACTGGATGTGACCTCCCGAGCTCCCTTCCAGCCCTCACTTTCTATGACTCTCTCAGTCTTTGTGCAAAAGTCTCTGCATACATGTATGTACAAACAGCTCTTCATGACATAACCTTTTGCACAGCCCCACTGTCAGCTCTGATTCGCCTCCACCTGATTCAGACAATTTCTTTCATGCAGCTGGGACCAGAAACACTATCAGCCATAGCCAGCCACCGACCGTGAATCAATCACTCATGCAACATTCACAATCCCTGCCAGCCTCAAATGTCTCCAGATGTTGTTCCCATTCGGTGATGCCATATTTGAAGAATGAAAACATCTTAATGGCACCTCAGCACTGTTGTATCTAACAAAAAATCACCTGCGTCCCACCAGCCTAAGACTGCTCATGTGCATTTATCTGCACTAGATGGTTGCATTGCTGGAAGGAGCAGATTTATTTATTTTTATTCCTGCATTTCACGTTCCAGGTCAAATCAGTCAAATCAGTTCCAAATCCTGTCGACTGAGCAGAACTCAATCCTTCCAAAAACGTATCAGTGGAGCAGGCAGAGCTCAGTCTGCTCGTCTCAAAGGAACCTGCAAAAGCGACTTGCTTGGTACGAGGTGGGTCCTTAACCATGGCTCTGCAATGTGGGCTGATACCCATTTCTCTGCTACTCACTTTACCCAGGCCAGGGGTGCTGTTGTTTACCCAGCCCACGGGGCTACCAGGGAGCTTAGAAATGTTTGCAAAGGCCCTGAGGCATGATCTGTACCTACTGCCTTTATAAATAATTGCACTGTTGTTGCATCCATTTACAAGGCACCTATGGCCCTGCCATCTTGGCACACATCGTGTGGCACTGTCACCATCATCATCACAAGACACATCAGCAAACAGGCACTTTGCTCCTGAGAGACAGGGTTAGAGGAAGGTGTGTGAATGACAGGCGGGGGTAACAGGTGAGAGAGGTTTGTCTGTAATGGCTGTGAAATCACTTGTTGCTTTGGTCTGGCATTCAGCCTTTCCACTGTGTATTGCTCCTGGTAGCTGCTGCTTCATCTCTTGGAGGGGAAGGAGACAGAAACATGCCAGAGAGCTGCAGCCAGCGCTGTGGGGGAAGCCCAAGTGACCCTTGGCATCCACCAAGATTCAGGGAGAGAAGCAATAACATTTATGGTATTAAAACAGCCAGAGATGCCAGCTAGTGGGGAAGGAGGCAAAGAGAAGATCAATATATTAGTTAATGGCTACAGAAGGGCAATTTAGCTGGGTGCTGTGTTTGACGATAAATTATTTGTGCAGCTAAACACACCATGAAAGTAGTGTGGGCCGGCCGGCCTGCCTGCCTGCCTGAGAGGTAAAGGAGTCACCCAGAACAAATTGAGCCCAGATGATTAATGGTTATAAGCTCCATTGTTTGCAAAGCTGAGAAGACACCAGGAGTAAAAGACAACGCTGGAATATTTTTAATTGGGTTTTATTTATGTTTCCCCATTAAGAGCTGGCTGTGGGAGCAGGTCTCTAGCTGGGGAGTGGACGTCTGTCTCTTCCTAGTGTGTGGGCTTTAATCACAGGCGCTAGCAAACACTGCACTTCTCACCCACTGGCTTTTCCTGCTCCTGGATACTTCTCCCAAGCCAGGAGGGGAGAAGGAGACCTTGCACGTGGCTTATTCTGCGAGGAAGCCAGCTCCCTGGGTAGGGACTCGTATGTGCTGGAAAATGCAGCTGTGAGGTCAGAAGGCCGAGGCCAGAATCGGGAGACGGGGTCCCAGCCCTGGCCCTTCCCTCCCCGCTCTCCCAGCATCTGGGGCCTCACGCTCTGGCCGGGGTCCTGATTGCCGAGACCGGCGCTCAGCCCTGATCCTGCTGGGATTTCGCATCCCAGAGGCTGCCCGCGGCTCCACACAGCACCAAATGGGTCAGGCCCCGTAGGAGACATGGGCTCCATCCATCTGCGCGAGCGTCCGGGCACTGCAAGGTGTCACTGAGAGCGCAGCCGGGAGAAACACTGCTGGACATGGGCTTCCTCCTCCACAGTCAACCTGTTTGGACCGTGTCTTGACCCCGTATTGGGTCACACACTAACATCTCTTCCTATGGGCAACCTCACTTTTGAAAACGTTTGCCTGACTTCTCGAAAACCAACCTTCAAGAAACGCTTGGATGCTTATCTTGCTGGGTCATCCAACCCCAGCTGACTTCCTGCCCCGGGGGCGGGGGGCTGGACCCGATGATCTCGAGAGGGCCCTTCCAGCCCTGACGTCTATGACATGTGTGAAATCGAAGCCGGAAGTCATTGCCCAGTCTCCCCAGAAGCCCTCCTGCAAAATCACATCAGAAGTCAAGAGCACACGTCAGTGCCCACAAACAAATCCAGACTCCCCTCCCCTGCTTCCCCAGCCCCCTTCCTAAGAGATGAGCTGACACCTTGTAGACAGTCGCCCTGTGCATGGCTGGGCAGAGACCACCTCCCCATCTTGAGTCATGCTGGTCCATGTGTGCGTGCCTGGATCGGTCCATCGATGGCTGGGCACTAGATGATCGTAGAGAGCCTGCAAGGGTACACTCATAATGAGGGCTGGTTTAGAAAAGACGGGCTCCCATTGTCCCTGACAGCCATTATGTGGAGAACGGCTCCCGTCAGACGGACTTCTCCTTCTCCACAGAATCGCTGTCCCCGTGTGTGAAATAAGAGTCCAAAATCTGGCTGCTCCCTAGGCAGTGACCCGAGCTGCTGACCCGTCCATCATTCTTCATTGCGCTTCACAGGTCGCTCTGCTCTGCCGTCTTCCCTCCCTCGGGGCCTCTGAGGACGGGCTGAGGAGGGAAGCCAATCTAAAGCACCAAGAGGACGCAAGCGGGTGTTGCTAAGTCTTTAAAAAAGCACAGATCCTGACCAAGCACGTTCAAATGAAGACAATGTCTCATTCTTCCAACAATAAAAGCTGTTGTTAAGGGTAGCCAGTGGCAGACGCTCTAATGAGAATGCATTAGGCTTCGGCCCTTAGTCGTCTCAGCTTTCAGATCCGTCTGTGATTCCCATGTTCTGCTCTTCCAAATCAGGCAGGCGATTCACCCGTGTTCTGCGCTTCGCAAACTTGCCGCTGGCTGCACTTTCTGCCTCGAGAGTTAAAAAAAAATACCTATCCTGGTGTCTGGAGAAAGGCAAGAGATTTCACAGCTAGAGTCATGCCTGATGTTTGTCATCAAACACAAGCAAGACGGTCTCTCCCAGTTTGATTAAAAACCTGAGGCCCCATCACATAATTTCTGAGCTGGAGTTGGGGGACAAACCTGGATTGTATTTATGAGGCAGAAGCTATGTAAATCTCACTTGTGCCTGGTACTTCTGGAGCAAGATTTATCAGTGCTGGCTGAATCCCACCGTTGTTCTGTGCGGTCTGTTCAGCTAGGAGCTCGGAGCAAATCTTTGGGGGCAGAATTATTGCTGCGGGTGCAATTTGAATCTCCATGGACCAAAACATAGCAGTAAAGGAACTTTCTGTGATCCCAAATCACTTAAATTTACCCTGCTGTGGCTGGAAGTGCTCCTGCCTCCCTGCACTTGTCACTGCCTCCTTGCTCTGTTATGTGATGAACGCTTCTGCAAACTCACCTGTTACCTTACTACATTTTTTCCCAGGGTCGTTTTATTGCAAAGTGTGCCATCAATGTGCTGTGTGTATCTTTAAATGCATTACAATAAATTAGGCAAGCATGAACATAACTCCAAGCTAAAGGGAGTTCTGGGCTGATGTAGTTGTATTAGTATATAACTTAGAAATACACTGATTTATGAGACAAATTAATTTTGAGAAAATATAGCATACAATTGATTGCCTGAAAGTAAGTCCTTTGGTCTCGCATTGAAACCTATAAAAAGGCAGCTATAGATTACTAATATGTAACCACTCTGGGAATTCGAGCCAAGCATCAGCCAAATTAATTTTAACACTCGTCCTGTTTTCTTACAGTTTCTCCTGTTAATTAAAGATGTGACTCCTCTCCCTTTTAACTCTTTCGACTGGCACTTGGAAGGTGCCTGCTGAACAGTGCAGGGAGGTCCATGCCTGGCCTTTAGATTTGATTTCGCTTCCCATTTTCTTTCTTTGCAAAATGTCCACCGTCAGCATCGGATCCAGGATGGTGCAAGGGACTGAAATCAGATTCCTGCCTGGACCTCCCCAGAAAGCGCCTGCGGTGGATCACGTGTGCTGACAAAGCTTGCTAGTGAAGACCTGGCTTATACCAGCAAACGAGTGCTTTCTAGGACACGTAGTTCCCTGAACGAGCTCAGCCATGTAGCACCACACCCAGGTATAACTGCATCCACACAAGGGCTTGGTCTGGTGGAGACATATCAGAAAGGCTCAGACTCCCCACCCAACGTTACTACGCTACCAAAAGTTTCTTATGCAACCCTTGCCTCGGTCAGGCACTTTTTGCATTAAGGGCATTTTTCCATTGTCCTGCCTGGACCAGTTTGCAGCGTGTGTTTGGACGTGTTACACACGAGCTTCAGTCCTTCGTGATGCAGCTCCCACGTCGTGACTGGTGCTGAGCTGGACTCCTCACCAGGGAAGCAATCTCAGTTTAAAGTAAGGATGCAAATGGGCAGAAAGCCCCTGGCTGTCTACAAGCTGGCACAGCAGGGCACCTTCCATCCTCATTGCACCCACAGCGATCCCACAGCTGATGGCTATTAGCCCAGCTTCCCCCAAATCCATGAGAGGACGGATGTGCCTTGCCACGCACCCAGGGGGACAGCACATCTGGTGCCTGTGGCCAGGCAAGGAGTGGGCTCCAGAGTCAAGGACCCTCACAGAAAATGCCCAGCCACGAGCCACTGCTGGAAATCAGTAGCAATACTACTTGCTGCACCTATAATATCCCTTGGAGACAGAGAGACATCTCTCAGGCACTCACGTCCCAAACCATTTGCAGGCTGGCTAGAGGTCATTCCCAGCGCCGTAACCCCCCGCACTAATTCAGTTTCCAGACGGTCCCAGGGTGCCCCCTGCTACCTCCCCCCACCCCAGTGAAAATCACTGCAGCAGCTAACCCAAAGCATATTCTATCTCTGCTGTGCATGGGGTGTGACCACACTCCCATCAGCACGGGGCCCAAGAGCAAGCAAGAGGAACCCCTTTAGCTTCCTTTCTGGGAGACGTGTTTCTGGAGGAAAAAGCTCCCAGCCCAGCTCCTGCAGGAGGCTGCGATGCCTTTTGTGCCCGCAGATGCGATGAGCCAAGGCAGGCCCCAAAGAGTTGCCAACTGAGTCTGAACACAGATCTGCCCCAACCTGCCGGTGACGCTGGGCTCTGCCTAGATTTTGCTCTATCAACATATGCTTATCTACAACCACGGCAGTGTATTAAGAGGATCTGTCTTCCTTCTACAGGCCAAACGGCACCATGCTCTCATTACACTGTAAACGCTACTAGCCGCTTCATGGAAAGGACAGTAAACAACTGTGAAGAATTCGCCTTGTAAAATGATACCAAATGGTGTGTAAATGCCAGCGCTGCAGCCAGACAGACCCCACCGTACACAAGGCAATATCCCTTTGGACCATTACCCAGAGCTGCTCGCTTCAGCGTTGCAGGTTGGCCCTGAGTTACTTCATCTGTTCTGGGTCCTGTGCAAGTTCTGCAGGGTGAGATACCAGGGACAAGGGAAAACGGCTCGGAGAAATATGATGTTCTGTGCTGCGCGTGGTGGAGGATATTTGGGCAATCCACCATTGGCCTTCGCTTCCTTCCAGCCTGATAAATGAAAAGCCATTATCCATCTTCCAAATGGGATCTGAGTGGCTCAGGAGCCAAACATAAAAATATGCACAACATATTTTAAAAGGAAGTGAGGTTTTTCTTATACAACGCTCTCCTTCAGCTACCGAAGTTGCACAGCTTTATCAGCATTACTTAACCCTCACAACCACCTGTGAGTGGGAGGGAGGCATCTCTATAATGTTTTCTCAACCTGGGAATCAGAGGCTTGCGCTGGCCCCGGCTTGCGTGGCGTGTCGGTGCCAGAGCGGGGGCGCCAAGACCCCCCAAATGCTGCACCGATCTCATCGGGCTGAACTCCCCGTCAGGGAGGGCTGTGACCGCTGGGCAGATGGGGCCGGCTGTGGCTCGTGTTTGGTCCTCGGTGCTGGTCTCTGCTGCTGAGAAAAGCCATGAGACTCCCTGGGGGTGGGAGCTGCGGTACCCACTTACAGTGCCCTCGCCTCTTGTGCTGTGAAATGCTTCACGGAGAGGCTGTTTTGTGCCGGGAGAAAGGAAAGGTTGTGAAGAGGGGGTAATGATTTATTCAAGGACTCCGGATGAAACCGAGGCCCTGCGAGGGTGCCTAAGCGAGGACCAGCTGCCTGTCCGTGGGCTCCCGCGCTGGAAAATACCAGCCTGCTTGTAGGGGAGAGCGGCACAGCCGCCGCCGCTCCTGAACTTTCTCGCTGTTCATTGACATTTGAATGTGTTTCATTCAGTTCAATGTGTCTCCAGCTTCTAATTCATTTCCAGGATATTACTCTCGTGTCTGGACATTTTTTAGTCTGATTGACCTTTATGTGCTGATCACAAATGTTCTGTTTTATTATCTCAGCGGAGGAGGGTTGAACGTTCGTGACTGCTCTCGGGTTTGTTTGTTTCCCCAAGAGCATCCTGTAAAATATCAGCGGCGGTGCCGCCGCGGCCCCACGCGCGCGTGACAGCGGGTGCCTTCCGATGGGGACCGAGCAGAGGCGTGCAGGCGGTGGCTCCTGGCAGCAAGGTTGAGCCGGAGCCGCGGGATGGTGCTTCAGCCACAAGAGCCCAGCTCTGTCCTTGCACGGGCCGAAACGCCCCATTTCAAATAGGGCAGGAGTTCGTTGCTGGAGACCAGAGACTGCAAGCGAGGCACGCAGCTGGGGCGGGGGGACCTGGACTTGCCACAGACTCCTACTATGACCCTTGTCAAGTCCCTTCACCTCCCTGGGCCTTGCTTTCCCCCTCTGGGCAGAGGGGGAGCTCCCTGCTGTGCCAGGAGAGGCGAGGGGTTAAATCTGCGCTGGGGCTGTGCGACACAACCTTGGTTTGCTGCTGCCCGGGTCTGTGCTCGGGGCGGGGATGACAGGCTGCCATCTCAAGGTCTGGAGCTGGATCCAAGCAGGTGGAGTCCCGTAGTCCCATGATGCAGTCTCATGTGGCAGGAGTGCAATTAAAACAGGAGGAAGCCTGGTTGTTTTGGCCCAAGCTCCATCACTGGAAATTAGAAACAGGTCTGCCCCGACCCTGCCAGGGCCAGGGTAATTAAAGTCAGGGAGTGTGGCGCTAATGAAAGAAGTACCTAGGCTTGACAATGGCAGAGAGCCTGAGCCAAGCGATATCTGGCGCCCTTTCAAACTGAGTCTAAATACGAACTGCCTGTAATCCTGCTCCTTATCTCCTTCCCTACATCACTGATTCCTCATCAAACAGTTCAATATTCAAGCCATTCTCGGCCCTCTTATCTTTTCCTCCCCACATTTATGAATTTTAAATCAACTTGTTAACACCCTACTTAGTTGCATAATTTTGCTCTGGTAATGCGTGCCCTCCGCTGCTTGCACATGAAGCTTGCAGAGACCACGTGCAGCGAAGCCATGACGTGCAGGCTAGACGCTGCCCTGAAAGTGTCAGCGAAGCGGCCGCCCCAGCGAGGCAGCCGTACGGAGACAGGAGCATGAACGCGGCTCCCTCCGTGTCCCAGACGGGGACCGCGGGCTGAGGGCAGGAACCGCTTCCAGAACTACCCCAGCTTTTGTGGCCTCTCTCCATCCCGGATGCGTCCTGACCCGCCGTTATCCTGGTCCTTCGCAGAAGCCTCATGTCCGGGCCTCCGGGCTCCCTGGCTAGCCGTGCTGGCCACGGGCTCGGGCTTGTTTCAGAGTTTCCCAAGCCGGGGCGAGGGTTTCCAAAGCGCTCCGGCAGCTTGTCCAAAAACACTGCCCTATGTCGGGGCCTGCGCAGCACAGGTGCCGGTCCCTCGCAATCCCGGCCCGGGGCCCGAGCCGGCCCCCGTGGGGGGAGCGCCGGTGCCCGATGGAGGCCGTGCGCAGCTCCAGTGCGGACAGTGCTTCGGCAATAAATGTGCACAGAGCGAAGCCCAGCGCCCCTGCTGCCCGTGCCCTTTCCAGGCCAGACGACTCCTTTCCGCCTCGGCCCTGCCAAAGTCCCTGAGGCTGAGCCGGCGCACGCCCCGCGCTCCACCCAGCGCGGGCTGCGGCCCCGCCAGCCCGGCCAAGGGAGCTGGCCCCGCTCCGAGGCAAGCCCTCGACCACGGAGCCACGACGCCCGCCTCCGAGCAGCTCGTCGGTGCTGCCTCTCCCCTCCGTGAGGCTTGGCTCGCTCCCAGGCGGGACGCCTGCCCCGGCGCCAGCCGCGGCCCCCTGGATCCCATCCGGGGCTGGCGCGCACGCCGGCCCCCGCAGACGGGCAGCTCGCTCGCCCAGCTCGTGCCGCGGCCGCGGCATCGCCACCTTCGGCGAGCACGTGGCCAACACGCGCGTCCGTGTCTCACGAGGGTAATGCGTGTAGCCCTTTCCCCTGAACAAGGGGTTAAGCCAGCCGGCCAGGATGCTTCGTGAGTAAGGGACATACCTCTCCATTTACAACAGCTCCCCAAGCAGCCCGGGACCCCCCAGCCGAGCTGCCAGGCCCTCGGGCCCCGCCGGCTGCCCCACCCGGCCCCTGCTCCCCTCGCTTCGCTTGGCACCGGGAAGTCTCGGCGCGGCTGGAAAACGCCTGCCCTGTGGCTTGGAACGGGTTGGCTGGGGGTGAGCCGACAGGATCCGCACGACCTGTGATCTACCCCGCTACCTCCGCCCGCCCGCACCCTGCCGGGAATACGCAGGTCCGGCAACGTCTTTCAGTTCCAGCCACCGGGGTTTGGTCCGGGCCTTCACTTCCATCGTCGTGTGGCGCTGAGAGCACCCAGCGTGCGTGTGTCACCAGGACTCCCAGACCCCACCCGCGGTCCTCCGCGGCACACGTGGCACCCGGACACAAGAGCAGAGGGGCAGCCCTAGCGGGGCACCGCGACCCGCTGCAAAAACCGGCTGTTCCTCGATTCAGCGGATCCGTCCCCATACAGCCTGTTCCCCGGCCTTTGCCAGATCCGCCCGGAGACCAGCGGGCCGCTTTCTCGCCCCTGGGAGCCTCTGCACGGCCAGACAGAGCTCGGTGCTCCGGGCCCGGGGTCTGATACTGCAGCTGAACTTCGCCGCCTCTCCATTTCATCCGCTGCAAGCCCCGTCCAGGAGAGCGAGGGGGTGACGTGCTTGTAGAGAGACGCGGAGGGGCTCCGCAGGGAGCGGGATGATACCCCTACAGCTGCGAGCGGTCGAGCACGCCGCTCTTCTGGCTTTACTGGGCGAGCAAGGCCTCCTGACATGAAGCGGCAGCATTAGCATACACCTCCGGGAAGGAGGGCCGTGCTGCTCATCTCTCGCAGGAAACGTGCAGAGAGCACCGAGCAGGGCACGCATTTTTCCAGCCTGGGTCATGGGAACACTTCCCCCAGCTAGTGTCTGAGCCGCGTGTCCCTGCCCGATCTCCCGTCCCCTGCCTCGCGCGCCAGGCCCTGCTCTTCTGGCGAGCCCCACGGCAGGTGCGCACGGCGTGCTCTCAGACAGCTCGCAGCTGTTTCCTGACGTGGCGCAGGGGCCTTTCTGGAAGCCGCGGGCTCTGCTGAGCTGCGGTCAGCTTCAGGCCAGCCGGTGGCGGAGAGAGCCGTGGCGGCTGGCCGGCACAGCAGAGGCACTGGACCAGGGGAAGCATCGTGCCCTTCGCGGGCAAGGGGGAGCCGTGTAGTGATTTCCAGCCTGGCTCAGATGTGACAATGTCTCTGATGACACGATTCGGCACTGAGAAACAGGAGTTTGCAAAGACCCAGACTCTCCCTGGGGGGTTCTGGCATGACCACTGTTGCGGGGGAGATCCCTCAGGCCAGGACTTTCTGGACCTAAGAAAGACCGAGAGAGAGGGAGGGATCCAGGGAGGAGGGATGTCGCCGAGCTCTGCGGTGCATCCCACCGCCATGCTGGGGCGTGCTGCGGTTTTGTTGCTGGCCAGCCAGCTCAAAGGCAGCTCCAGGCTGAGTTATCTTCTCCCCTCCATCCTTCAGCAGGGTGCTGGGGACCCCCTCTCCTCCACCCCCAAGGGGAGGGTGCGAGATGGAGCAGCAGGAATACCAGCTACTGCTGCTCTCTGCTCAGGGCCCCAAAGCACCTTCCCACCAAAAAAGCCGACCCGGTCCCCCTGTGTGCAGGGGGAGGAAGGGGACCGATGGCGCTTTTATGAATGACCCAGAGCAGCCACAAGACTGAGACGGAGACCCTCTGTGGGCAGCACGCTCTCGCAGGGCAGCACAGCCGTGCCCCCAGCAGCATGGGTTTGCAGAGCAACGGGTGGTGGGAAAGCAACTGCAAGCCTCCCTGCTCCGGATGGCTTCCTCCAGCTCACCCGGCCCCAGGCAGGGCCCTGACAGCCAGCTGGTGGTAATGCTTCACTCCCCAAAGTGCTTGCAGTGCCCATTGCAGAGCCCGTGTAAAGAGCATTCAGTGTGATCAGCTATCGCCCCAGAGCTATCTCAGCCCAAATAATGTAGATGGCTGCTGCTGCCCTGTGCATGAAGGCAGGAGCCAAAATTTATAGCAGGCTTCAGCTTTGTGCTACGCAGTGATGCTAGAGGCCAGAAATGACTTCATTGCCCTGAAAGGCAATCTTATCATCCCTTCCCCTCTGCGCTGGACACACACGCTATCTCTATTCATCTTCATAGCCCACAGGTTTGATAGCGAGCTCTGATGCAGAAAAGCTACTGTTTCCAAGATGGAAAGAGAAGATAAAATCTATAAATCATTTCCAAAGAGTTATGATAATGGGTTATTGATTAATAGGAGAAGGGATTGCAAACACAGGAGGCACCGGAGGTCATAAATCCTGGAAATGAGTTAACCCCCTGTGCCCCAGACGCTGGAAGCTGGGCACTCAGATCCAGCCGGGAAGCAGCAGGTGCTTCCAAGCTCCTCACTGCTTTAATTTGCAGAGGTGATGGGCAAACTGTGAAGGGACCATCATTTACGTCGTCAGTCCTGCCAGCCATGGGGCGCACAGGAAAGCTTGGGAGGCTATGCCCTGCGTGCCATGCCCTTAGCTCATGCCTGAGAGATGCTGCCACCAGCCTGGTGCACCGGGGAGCTCTTCCCATCCCTGCCTCATGAATGCAGCCATCACTGCCGTCTGCAACTCATTTGCCTAGTGCTGGTTTACTGGTTAAAACAGGAGCATCCTCCAGCAATTAATTTGCTCGCTACGAAACCACTGGCTGAAACGAGCCAGGGGCTGACATGGGCAAAGGTGGAACAAAGACAGTGATGGCTATGGGTAGGGGGTCTGTGCAGGGGACAGGGAGATGACCGGAGAGCCAGTTGAGTGATTCGTGTTATGCCTTGAAAAGAGGGTTGCGCCCCTGCATCGCTCCATGCTCTACTCCACACGTACCCGGTGCGGATCACCCCCGTGCGCCTCCTGACACCAGAAGCAGGTGTGATGCGCGATGCCGCTTGGATCGCCGGTGATGTCAGGAGCGAGCATTCGCAGTGCGGGACACGAGCGCACTTCTGCAAGGAGCCGACCGCGTTCCGGGTGACGGGCCCCGAGACACGTGGCGCCTGTTCAGTCGGTGGCCCGGGGCACGCAGCTGACCCCGGGGCTGACGCTGTGGGGCACAAGGGCAGGTGGCTTCGGCCAGCCTCTTGCAGCGCTGGCGTCTTGATCGCTGTCGCTTGGCAGTGGGATAGTTGTTGGTCTTGGCCAGGTGATTGCGTGTGCCTGGTGTCGGTGAGCAGATTGGCAGCCTCGTGCACAGCTTGCCTTTGCCAGGCTTACCTCCCTCGCGCTTCTGTGCCAGCGCTCTGACTCCTGCAGGTAGAGAGAAGCTGGCCACTGCCTGCAAGGGCAGATTAACCGGGGGACTGGACGCGGCACGTTTCAGACACACAAATCTCCCATTCTTATAATACCAGCTTGGCAGCTCGTCCAAGAGCTGGTGGTTCGTAGCTCCCCGACGGTGCAGCACGAGCAGCGATTCCCTGGACAACCAAACACGCCCCGGCCCTGAATACATGGGGCTCGATGCGTTCCCCCCGTCTGGCATGGCCTAGAAATGAGGGAAAGTGTTTCTTCACCCCGTGAAGCAGCATATTTCCGTGGCAGCCCTGGGAACCGCTCTCCAGCGCTCTGCTCCAACCTCACAGTGCCCTCTTGTGACTCCCCGCGCGAAGGACTTGGCTGGCGAGTTCAGATAAGGAAACAGAGGAGCTGATGTCTCCTTAACTTTTCTCCGCACTGCAACGAGCTATTCTTTCATCCCAACCTCCTGCCAGCCAAACTGCGAGAGGACCCCGGAGAGGGGGAAACAAAGGGGAAATCAAATGCAAGAACAAGAAAGACCAAGCGAGGGCGAGATGGGAATGGAGCTGGGCTGCAAAACTCCTGGTTTCCATTCGCTCTGTCTAGCAAGACTCACAGAGTGAGAGAGGGAAGCAAGGCCCACGTCCTTTGGTTAAACCGTGCATATGAGTTTGCTATACAGCCCCCTGCTCTGATGCGCTGCACTGAGCACAAAGGAGCCGCCCGCACGCACCGGGGCTATCCGCTTCTTTCCCATCTGGCTGCTCTTGTTTTCCGCTCTCCTCAGCCACTACCGGGAACATCTAAAGGGAGAATTTCAACCGCTGCAACTGGAGTGCAAATCCCGGCCTGACTGCGTCCGCCTGGAGAACAACAGTGGGATAGATCTTGCCAGGGGTGCATGGGAAAAAAGGGAGCTTAACATTTCATAAGCCTGGGGTGAGCATCTCAACAAGAACAGACCCTGGGAGGAAAAGGCAGGTGCTAATCGCAGGGTTAAGAGGTTCTGCCTTGACTGCAAAATCCCTCCTCCTGCTCTTCACAGTGTTGGCTCTGGGGTGCAATGAGGGGTGCTCAGAAATTATCCTTGCAATGTTTATCCATGAAAATGGCCCTTTTCCAAAAAAAGATTCTTAAAAATAATTATAAAATTGGAGAGAAAAAAGCATCATTAGGAAAAAATCTACAGATGTCTCTGGGGTTGGTTTTTATTTCCACTTTCTCTTCAATTTTCTCCCTTTTCAGGTGTTAAAAAAAGGAAAAAGGGAAGGAATATAAAAAACTGAAAAATTTTCATTTTCAGATTTTCATTGAAAAATAATAAAATTTGAGCTGGAGGGGTAGGGAGGGAATTTGAAAGAAAACCTGTTTGTTTTTCCGGGAAGACTGCTTGTGATTTCTCAGCCAGCAATAATAATCAGATTAGATAACCTCAGCGCTTTGCCATGTAATAATAACCTTAGACAAATACCTACTTCTTTTTAAAAGTCTTCCCCTGAGGAAGTGCAGCCTTTAGAAAAGGTAACAAGTCGGTGACCAGCCGTGCAATGAAAGTGAAGAGTCGAACCGTCTCGCCAGGGCGGGAGGGAAAGGGCCGATTGACTTTCCTCAAAGAAAGCGTGAGAAGGGTATCAGTTTAACTGATATGCAAGGTCAAGGTGGCTTCAATTAGCTCAATGACAAGTGGAAAGGAACTCTGCTAGAAAATACAAGACTCAGAAAGTGCAGGGGAAGGATGCAAACGGCTCTGGAAAACGATCCCAGCACAGCTGTACCAACCACACAATCCTCTGCGCCAGCCCTGCCGGTCTCCTGGCCCGTAGCAGGTGAAGGTCTATCTCCTAGTGTGCACTGAACGGCAAAAACCGCCCTGCAAGTGGTTGTGCAGCGCCTCCTTGCCCAGCGGAACTGGGAGGCTGGAACTGGGAGGCTGGCTGTGCTCCGAGTTCACACCGGGATACAGCTGCTCTGGTACCTTCCTGCGGCTCTCGGCGGTACACAGCTCGCCCAGGGACCTGATTCACGAGCCCAGGGGTGACACCAGCACGAGCTGCCCACACCGAGTCCCAGGGCTGGGCGGGGTGGATCCTTAAGTCATTTATTGCCTTCAAGTCCTTGGGGACAGAATTGAAAGGTGCTAATGATTTTCCTTGCCAAGCAGAGACCTTTTACAACATCAGCCAGAAAGGAAGTTTTGGAGGAAAATAAGTGTCCAGCAGAGGAAAGTGGCTACAACTGCCTGTGACAGCATTAACTGCCCTGTCCTGGAGCCTGTGATGTGTATTCACAGATGATTATAAATAATTATTGGAGGGTGAGAGCCTGTAATTAACCATAATAATTTCATGGTGCTTTGGCTAAGTAAGAACCAGACATTTCAAGATAATGGCTTTCTTTGCCTTTTATTTGGAGCGTATTAGCTCCCCACACAGCCCGAAAGGCAGTTATTAACACGAGTGCATTTTATAATTAGGTTTGTTCTGTCTTGTCTGCTATTCATTAAATACTTAAAGTCAAACCTAATAAGATCTCATTTCTGGGACAGGACAAAACTATGGTCTTAACTAATGGGGGAACTTATTCTTTTTGACACAGCATTGTATCAGTGAACAATCACCGCAGCCCTGATATCTATATACCATTTATAATTCCATTAGGAGGTATTCACTGCAGCTCAGTGTCCAGTGCAGCATACAATTTAAATACGCGCAAATTTAACATTACAAAAAGACCTGCTTTCAAAAGCTAAGGCACAATGAGATGTGAATAGGTTTTGCTCAGCACCAGTCATTTGAACACAATTATTGCCTCTGCTGAAAGGCCCTAACAAGCCGATGTGCTTTGACGAAAACCGGTTGTGGTTTTTACCTTTTATCCCTAGGGGGGAAGCCAGCAAACAAACACAGCCCATCTTGGTTCCCCTCCGTTGACTAATGCCGTGAGGATGCTCACTTCTCAGGCAGAAGCTGCTGCTTCTGGTCCGTGCAAAGCCACGGGGGTCCGACGTGTTAACGAGACATGGGTGACGTCGGGCTGCTGCACGCAGCAGGGCACGCTCACCTCTTGGGCTAGCGTTTCCTGGCAGACAGGGGTACCACAGGCCTTCCACGTGCCAGCTCATTTTCCTCTGCAAGCCATCAGAGACGGGTGACGGGGCTGAGCTGGCTCCTGCTCTTCTGGGCCCAGCTCCACTCTGAACCTGCAACCCCTGAGCCACCAGCAAGGCCCCCGAGGGCCACGGGAAATACAGCCACTTTGTGCCTAGCAGTTGAGTGGCTGGAAGCCAGCTCGAGGCACAGGTCTGCCCAGGGAGCTTGAAGCTCAGACTCGGTGCCCGGGGGCGTCTGTGCGCAAACCGCTGCATTTACTGTGCTTCCTGCACCACGTTCCCTGTGCGCTGGAGGAACCCAGTAAGAGAAGTCTCTAAATATTTTATAGCCATTTTCAATGGGTCCCTTTGATCCCGTGCCCAGCGTGGCCAGGACCTGGCGTTCAAAGGCTGTGCTGTGCAGCTGCAGAGCTGCGTGTGTTCGGGCAGGAAGCTCTTTGGAGGGCTTGATGTGCTGTAATTGCGCCTGGCACGTGACGGCTTGGCATGGAGCTGGTGCTGCTTCAGCAGCCTGGTTTTTTCCTACTCCTCCATGTGCTCCTTGCACGGGAGCTGGGCAGTGTAGGAAGGCAGCTTGCTGAGGAGCAGAGCCTGCAAGGCTCTCCATCCCAGGCAGGCCTCCCACTGCGCAGTCCTCTTCTTTCCAACCCTTTTATGCCCCCAACCTTTCAAGTGCTTCTCTGCAGAGAGAGGGGATGAGGAAAAGCTATTCCTGCACTCTTCCCCACTGGGCTGAAGCCTGGAGCGAAGGGGGACAGAAGGGGCATGAACTCACCAGGCTCCTCTTAACGCCCAGTTCGGTCCTTGCAAGAGGGTCGGAAGGGCGCACAGGCCCGGTGCTGGCCCGCTCCCCGGGGAGAGGCCCAACCTGCAGCACCCTAGAGAAGCCGGGAGCAATCAGTCCGGTGGGGCAGGGCTTTGCTGAGGGGCGGCACATGATCCCGAACCCGCCTGCCTGCCCCCGACTTCCCTGGGAGAGGCCACTGCAGCCACGGACACTGATGACCCCCCACGTGCACACACACCACGCCCGGCTGATGGTGCGATGAAGGACCGCTATCATGAGCAATTACCATTATCAATTAAACTGTCGCAGCACCTGTGGCATGCTGTGGGCCCTGTCCAAACACCCTGCAATCCCTGTGCTGCAGACATGGCCACTGGGAAGATGAGCAGCGGGCAAAGGATGGTCAGAGATGAACGTGGCGCACGTGAGATGAGTGGCACCACGTCTCTGGGCATAAATCATCAGAGGGATTATTCTCTGCCTAATTACCGGCGGGCTCACGGAAGGGATGTTAAGAGAGTGGAGTGAAATGAGAAGGAAGAGCAGTGGCCATAGGGGAAGCCCCCCCACCCCTCTGATCTCTCTCTCCAAGAGGGCGCATCAAGGCTCCTGCGAGCATTTTACAGCACTGCGGCTGACACGCTGCTGCATCGTGCCTCTGTGCCTCAGTTTCCCCATCTGTAAACAGGGTCCACGCTCTCCTCCCTTGCAGGGTTAATCCAAGTCACGGTGCGTGGCCCTGATGCAGGCTGTGGACCAGTTTGAAGCTGGCAGGGCCTGACTTTTAACAGCCACCCCTGTGCTGTCTGGTCCCTTTTGCTGCCCCATTGCTTAAGCACAGGGTCCCCCTGCCCCCATGCTGGTGCCGAGAGTACAGCCAGCACGACTTGGGGCCCGCACAGCCCACCCCAACCCCACGCAGTTAAACACTCCCTGCGTCTCCCCCTCCCCGCAAGGCGGCCGCAGGAGCCGGGAAGCTGCAGGAAGAGCCGGGCAGCGTGTGCCGTGGGCCGCGCAGTCGTCACGCGGGACGCCGCGCACCCAGATGCGGGCAGCAGCCTGCCAGGATCGGGGACAAAACCCAGCGGCCGTTCCCCTGGCAGTGAGCCATGGCAAAGGGGGAGATCTCTGACAGCCGGGGGGAAAGGCCCAGCGGTCAGCAGAGCCTTGCAAATCACAGCACACGGGGAGATCTCCCCTGCAGCTCCTCAGCCACCAGCTTCGCCGTCCGAGATGCATTTGCTCGCAGTGCCCCCCACCACCCTGGAGCTGCCTGCGTGTGGCCTGCCTCGCAGCAAAGTGGGCATCGCCAGCCCAGTCTGGCGAGGCTGCGGGCCAGCTGCTCGCGAAGGGACCCCGTGCTGCGGCCCGCCCTGACGCGGGGGGGACGCCCCGCGTGCCGCCAGACACCACGTCAATAGATCTTCGTTCCCGTGGCCGCGGCTGGCTGAGCCGCTGTCTCTTTGGGGAGGATCCCGGTCAGTCCTAACATGTTGTTCGTTATTTAGACATTAATCAAACGTTAATGAAAATTCAGCTGAGCCACATCCATAAATTTGCTTGCAAGTCTTTTATATGATCTCAGAAATCCATTTTTCTTTCTTGACCTTATTAATGTCGGCGCCGCACGGGTAAGTGCTCCAATAAATCAGCACGGAGCTGCTCGCGGGGGCCGTCGCTCACCTCAGCGTCTGCCCCCGGGAGCCCCCCCGGACCCGCCGCGGCTCCTCAGCTGAAGAGGCCAAAAGCTGATAGGGACACACTGGAGGGGACCCTTGGATCGTCCCCTGGCTCCAGCACAGCCCTCGCCACCCCCGGGCACCAGGCCGCGGCACAGGGGAGCGACGATGAGCATCTCCCGCAGTGCAGTGGCCTCTCTCGTGCTCATGGCCCTGGCTCCGCCACAAGGACAGCCAAGGAGGCCGGGCCCTGGGGTCTCTCCCCTTGCTGGGCACGGCCTAACGAGAGCTGGAGCAGCATGATCCCGGGGGAGCCGGTGCACGGCTGGACCCCTCTGCCAGCACCCGCTGGGCTCTGGGGTCTGCGCTGCTGCCGGACTCCGGACAGCGCGGATCTGGCGCCAGCTGGGAGAGCTGGCCCTGAGCCGCGAGCCCCGGCACGGCCGTGCGTGGGTGCGGAGGAGCCAGGACCTCAGGCAGCCACGTGTAGGACCACGGGAAACGGCCACATGCAGTCAGTGACCTGCAGAGGTTTGGACTGTAGCGAGGGTGGAGGGGCTGGATGCATGGACCCATTCATCCCCCGGGGCACAGAAACCGAGGCACCTCCGAGCAGGACCTGGGTGATACCGAGGCCTCTGTATGGGGGGGGCGGGAGAATTCCCCCTGAATTTCCACCAGATCAACCCAGACTGAACTAATTGTTATGCCTGATTAAGGCTCCTAATTAGGTTTTGAATGGCACGGCTTCTCCTCCCCAGGAGTCAGCAAGCCCAGCCAGAGATGAGAAAGGTCTCTGAGTAGTTGAGCCAGCACGCGCTTTGCTCCGTCTTGGGGGATTTAATATGCCAAAGCCAGAAGATCTCCCCTGCCCATCTGCTAATAACTCTTCCCAAGAAGACAATGACCTTCCAAGGCTTGGACAGATGCTGTTCCCCCGCAGGGCAGGGCAGTCATTTCCCTCTAGCAACGGAGACAAGAAATATAACGATGCCACCAAACGCTGCCTGTCTCTTGTCGCCAGCTGCCGAGAGAAGGTGGGCGCTGGGCTGGGCACGATGTAGGGAGCGGGCATCGAACAGGCCGCCGGGGGCCGTTCGGGGCTGGCCGAGGGGCGAGCAGGCAGCGAGGCTCTGGCTGTCTGTTCAGAGCAGATGCTCGAAGGGCGAGTAAATCTGCTCGGATGATTAATAAGCCAGGAGGAGCCTGGTGGGCTCACGAGTGACGAGGCTGCTCCCCCCAGCCCTTCGCACTGGCCAGAAATCCCTCCTTTTCCTTCCGTATAAACGGAGTCGAAGCCCCAGCGGTTCGTGTCTCCAGGGCCGGACCCGAGAGAGAAGTGACTGCTGCCTGGCTGAGCCCATCCGGGCCTCGGGGTCGCGCCTCAGCCCCGGGCTGCTTTCCAGCGAGCGCTGAAATGACTCGGAGAACAACCGAGTGCAAACTCCAGCCCAGCCGGCTGCCTCGTCCCCAGCACCGCTGTTGCCCAAGACAGCTCAGTGCACCGCCCGTTTCCTCTGCCTCCTCCACTTACGCAAGCTCTCTGCTTGCTTCCCGTCAGGCCACGACTCCACGTCTTCCCTTCTGGGCCAGCACTCGCAGCCACCGCCACCGGTCCCACAGGTGCTCCTGCTGGACTCTGGACGGGCCAGGGGAGCGAGCGCGGCCCCGGGGCTCGCTCTGTCTTGTGAGTCACGTATGATTTCCGTGACCGGAGCACCAAGAGGCGCTGCGAGGGGAGAGGGGGAAGTGAGGCGGGGCTGTGGCAGCACATATCCCTGGGGCCCTACGGTGGGGAGCCCCAAAGGGGGCTAGGGGCTCATGGCTCCTCTCCGGAGACACCCAAATGGGGCCTGGCTTACAGATGCGGAGGAAGCAAAACCCTCAAACCAGCCCCCAAAAGCCCTTCCTTCAAGAGCGAGTGGCATGTGTAGCCCTCGGCTGTGCACCCCAGGCCTCCTGCATCTCTTTTCCCTGAGGGTCTGTCTACGTGGCTGTGACGTGGCCGAGCTGCTTGCAGCGTCGCTAGCTCAGGTGCCCGTGGGGCCAGCCGGGGCAGCGCCCAGCTCCGACACAGCTGCAGCCCACCCCCACGAGACCCCGAGAAAGCCCGGGGGGAGGTTGGCCTGGCCTGTGCCAGGTAGTGGGCAGGGCTCACGCGCTGTATTGTGGCTGCTTTGCCCACTTCTGCTTTCCTAGCTCAGCAGCCAGAGGCTGCCAGGCAGGGAGGCCAGGGTGGCAGCTGCGCGGAGGGCAAGACGCACGTCCTTGTCCCTGCGGCGGGGGGCAGATCAAGGGCCTACCGCTGCAGATGCTGGTGGGAAGGAAACAATCAGCAGGCAGCCCATTTGCAGCGGCCTTCCTTGAAAGCGGAGTAAATCGACTCCCTCCCAGCCCATAAAGGCGATGAAGACATCAGAGGAGCGACACTCGGCTGCGCAGGACTCGGCTCTTCATTATGGAGTCGTCCGGCGGCAGGATCGATTCCACTTCCACGTGGCTCGTCGCAGTTCAAAGCTGGGCTGGCTTTAGCATTTCATTGTCGACGGGCTCCGCCGGCAAACATCAAAGCCGGAGGAGCATTAGAGGGGTCAGCGAAGCAGTGGAAGTGGTATTAGCACAGGGAGAACCGGAGCCACTCGTTCATTGAGATGTGAGGGAGCAGGGCGGGCCGTGAGAGCTGCACAGGACGCCGGCTGCCGAGAAGCTGTCCGGCTGATGTCAGGCAGGTCCTTGGGAAGTCACCAGGAAATGCGAGACCCTGAAGTGCAACGTTTGGGGGGGTTGTGTCTGAGAGGGCAGATAGTGCCTCGGAGGACCTGGGCCGGACCACCGCAGCTTTGTTCCTGCACCCTTTGGGCAGGAGGCTGGACTCAATGATCTCCCGAGGTCCCTTCCAGCCCTAATGTCTATGAAATCTATGAAGTCCCCTTTGCAGATGGGCAGGAGCAGACATCCTTCGCTCCGGGGCTGGGGCTGCCGGCGAAGGGGACCGTGGCTAATGGTGCTTAATCACGCGTGGGCACCTGTCCCCTAGGCCTGGACACGGCTGTGGGTGGTGGCAGCCGCTGCGCTGGACTCAGTGCGCGAGCTGGGAATGTCATCCATGGGGCGCCCCCAGTACCAATTCCTGCAAAGGTCACTGCGTGGCAGGGTCAGGCCCCCTCGCTCAGGCCTCGCGGCACCTCCTGCCCACGTGCTTCCGCCCTCCCAGAGCTAGAAGCAGCCCTTGGAGAGCAGAGGGAGGAGCGGCTGGGCGCTGGGGGCGCCCGCGGATTAGGCAGCCAGCCCCGTCCTTTGGCTCGCAGACACCCCCCTGCCTCCGAGTGCTCCAGCTTGGATGGCGCACGCCTCTCGGCGCCGCTCAAGTCCAAGCTGCTCAGCCCACGGGTGGCCGCTCGCCTGGCACAGCGGGTCTGTCTGTGCCGACGTGCTCGTAGGGTCTGGTGGAACACGCTCCTCGTGGCGGTGCCTCCCCTGGAGACCAGTGATTCGCCCCCAAAGCGCCCAAATTAGCAAGCGGAGGGGAAGGCAAAGGGCCCAGCACGTTGGAAAGCCTGCTGCCTGCTCCTCCAGGCTGCGGGATGCCCGTGCCCAGGCCCAAGGGTGCCCCCACTCACCGCCAGCTTTGCTTGGAGGCTCCGGCTCAGCCGGCTGGGTCGTGCACCGCCGCAAAGCCCTGTGCAGAGGAAGGCAGCGGCAGGAGCGCTTGCCAAGCAGAGGGTCTGGGGAGAGCTGGCAGCTTTCCCCTTCACCTGCTCAGCAGCGAGATCCTCATCAGCCGCGCCGTGCCAGGCTTCAGCAGCAGCCAAAAGCGAGGCGGGTGAATGAGTGCGCGGAGCCAGCGCGGCTGGAGGAGGGATGTGGCTAATTGCCTGACAGGGAGGAGAGGAAAATGAGACACTGATCTGTAATTGCAAACAATTAAATCAGAAGAAACAGGCTCATTCTCATGCATGACACCTGGCCTGTAATTAAATTTTAAACACACGTTGCATTTTCTCTCTCCCCCCCACCTTATTTTCTGTAGAAAGTAATTAACTTTCTTTTCTGTGGGTAAGTCATTAATTAATACTTTGTTAATTATGACCGGGATCAGACTGTTTTGATTTAGTTAAGTGTTCGTTTTTTCCTTGTGCATTACTCCCCAGCTCTCAGGAGGTGGCGCGGCGGGGGCCGAGGGGCTGGGCCGAGCTGGGCTCTCCCGGTGCCGGGGGGACGCCGGGGAGCGGACCCCGCATCAGGCCGCAGCCCCGGAGCAGCGAAGGCATCCCAGGCCGCCGCGCGTGGCCGTCACCAGCCGCGGCTGCAGTCCCCGGGCAGGGACCCGGTCTCGCCTGGCCCCCGGGACTGTCGCCTGCATGCACGGGGAGGCCACGGGGCCACGGAGGAGATGAACGGTCCCTACAGGAGTCTGGCGAGAACTTGAGCCTGGGACTAGACACGGGGCAGGAGACTCGAGACGAAGCCGGGCCCGCTTGCCGCTAGAGGGGGCCCAGCTGCTGGATTTGCCAGGCCTCGTCAGATGGCACAGCTGGAAACCAGGCCGCTCCTGGGGCCAGACACGCTCACAGCCAGTCTCAGGCTTGGCCCCAACATTGCATTTGTTGTCCAAGGGGAGTGTGAGGGTACCAGCACCCCCGGACACTGCGGTAGCCTCAGCCGCCGCACCCACACAACCCAGGTCTGCGCGGCACAGGGTCTGGACTCGTATCCTACGCGCGTTCATCAATTCTGGGTCACCCGCCTCTTCCCTCGCTCCTGGAAAGGCAAGGGGCACATGGCGCGGAGGAAGTGTGTTCTCCCCGAGCGCGGACGGGACCAGCCCCTTGCATTCAGGGTGTCCCTGTCTGTTGGGGTATCCCGTCCCCCGTCACCGGAAGAGCAGCCTCCAATTCATCATCTTTCCAAATGATTTGGGCAGGATGCCCAACAGGTACAATGCAAAGGGGGCTGCTCAGCTGAGATGGGGACCAACGGGCCTTGAGGGGAGCTGTGCCCGCTCAGGGAATCTGGGGCTCGACCAAGTCTCTTGGGTTCCCTCGGAGGCTATCCCCAACCCTGGGTCAGGACCTGCCCAGTAGTCCCCGCCGCCCACCTTGCACGGAGGTCCTGCTGCAGATCCCCTACCTGCCAGCCAGGCTGCACTTGCCCAGGCGTGCCCGAGCGTGAGACCAGCTCCCGCAGGGGCAGGGCCCCCGGCCCCCGCGGCACCGGGGCACAGCGGCTTTCCCCTGCTCTGACTTCTGGCAGGGACGGGCTGCTCCAGCTATAAAGCCTGGCAGTCGGCTCTGCCGTCACGCGCACAGCCCCTCCTCCCAAGATGAATGGTAATAATTAAATTCACATCAAGCAGCAGAAAATCGTGGTGAGAAAGCTGCTTCTCAGCACCTAATGGCAGGGGAGGGTCCCAGGCGAGGGACCCTCCTGCGTGGCTAGATGGACCTGCCAGGAGCATCTCTCCACCTGCCCGCATCCAGGGGGGAGAGGCGGTAGCTCTTGCCGCGTGTCTCCCGGGGCTGGAGGGCAGAGGAGATGGGTGCTGCAGCTACGGCTCACAAACGAGGCTGTGCTAGCACTGCTGGCTCAGGGGCACGGTCACCTGCCCCCGTGCTCCCTGGTTGAGACGTGCCCAGGGAGCAACTAGGGCCGGCAAAGCCCCGCAGCCAGAGCAACGGGTCACGGCCAAGCCGCAGGACAGCTACCAGGTGCAGGTGGCAGGGGCCAGAGCCGCGCGGCCACGCGGGCGGGGAGCAACAGGTGCTGCTTTTCCCATCTACGGCACCGCAGCAAGCCGGTACCATTCATCTCCGGCCCTTAATGGGCCCGTGACACCAGCGGAGGGCTCTCATTAACAGCATATAATGTGCAGCGAGAATAACTGATGACCGTCTTGTAGCAATTGATTAGCTGTCCTTCGTGACACCCGGCACTAATACATTAAGGGAGAAGATTGCCTCTCCCCGCACAGCTCCGACCCCGACAGGCGCCTTTGCTGCCTGCCAGGTCCCTTCTCCCGTCGGCAGTGGAGGAGCCGCAGATGATCTCAGCCCGGCTGAAACGCTGCTCTGGGCCAGGGTCCGGCCGGCCTCCGCCCTTTGCCAGCCCGTGCACCGAGCTCAAAGACTTCAGTTCAGCTAAAGGTTTCAATGCACAGGACACGGGGGGGCTGACCGGGACCGGGCTGTGCAGTGCCGGGGGTATCACATCCCCGCGCTCCCCGGCAGCGTGCGGGAGACGCCTGGTAGCCCTGGGGGGGTCTGCCTCCTTCCCTGCAGGCAAGGGGCACCCAGGCCGGGCACGAGCTGGCAGATTTCTGGCTACCTGCAGTGTTTCAAATGCAAACAAGGTTCTTTGGGTAAAAATGCTTCCCTCCCAGCCCCGGGCCCATGCCTGGTGGTGTTTGATTTCAAATCCCTTCGTCACAAGCTTGGCGCCGGAGGCTGCTGGGAACAGAGCACATCGGACCTGTGAAGCCATGAGGCCCTCACAACCTGATCTGGCAGGGGTGGAGAGGCAGAGGAGCCCCTCAAAGCCCCCTCAGACCCTTGCAAGCATGCATGGGGCAGCCCCACCCTCTTATTGTAAGAGTTTTCACTGCAGCTGTTGGCCCAGACAGACAGACAGCTGGTAGGCCACGAGCTGCCCCTGGACACATGCAGCCTGCCCTGCTTTGAAGCCCTGTTCAGCACCCATGCAGGGCAAGGGCCACAGCCACCTGCATCGCTTGCTAGATGCAGCCCTGAGCCACCTCCTGCCCCCTGCTCTGCGTGCCTGCGGGTCCCTAGTAGGGCTTTCAGCACCCAGGCTCCCCCGCACGCCTCTGCCGCCCAAACACGTGCCCCTGCCAATGCGCAGGTGGCTCAGGGACGACGCACGGGCTGCTCTGCTGACTCCAGAACCGAGCCGCGGGGGCCGGGGCTTTGCTATTCCCGGCCGCTGCCTGCTCCAAGTGGCCCCGAGACCCACTGCTGCCAAGTGGCTGCGCTCTGGGTGAGCAGCTCCGGCCCTTTGTTGCTTCGGGCATGGATGTGTCTCATCACTGTAACTGTAATCTCTGCAGAGGCGACCGGGACCAGAAAGGCCCGTTTGCAGAAGAGCGGCCCAAACTATTCGGCAAAAGATGCAGACGCAGCACAGCTCAAATCCCCTGGGAAGCCTGAACCCACGCCCCTGCACGGGGGAGCGGGAGCCAGGGGCAGCGGGGGAGCCCAGATCCCCTCCTCATGCACATCACATGAAGGAGCTCTGGGGCCGGGGGATTGCAGCGCATTACGGAAGGATTAGCCCGCTTGACCAGGGCTCCAAGGGGCCGGGCTCATGCCTGAGCTGTGGGCAGACGCGCAGCACCCCTCCAGCCCGCCTGGGACGTGGCAGGCGGGACTCAGCACCCCCGCCGCGCAGGCTGCTCAGGGCAGGGTCGTGTGCGGGAGCAGGAGGCTGAGGACACACAGGCTCGAGTCATTTGTGTGGCAGCACCGTGATAATGGGCACACACCTGCAGCTGAGCACTGCCCCCAGCGTGACACCGAGTGGCTACCGCCCGGGCTCAGTGCCATGCCCCGGTGCAGACCCTCTGTGAGACCTGGGACCGGTCGCTTGGCCGCTCTGGCCCGCAGGCCCCCACTGATTAAGCAGGGATGAGCGCTTCCAGTGATGGGGCGCTGCGCGAGTTGTAGACCACATCAGGCAAGGTGCTTGTCCCCCCCAAGGTACGAGCCGGACCAGCCTGCGGCCCCCCCACTTGACTCCTGAGTGTTTCTTGCCGGAGAATAGGGGGGCGCCCACCCCGACCCTGACCTTGCCGGCTCCTGGCCTGCAGCAGGGCTTCGCAGGCAGGCACTCGCGGGAACCCTGCTCCCACGCAGGCTGCTGAGGGAGAGACATGTGGCCACGTTAGGCTGCAGCCTGAGCTCACCCTGAAGCAGGCAGAGCCGCAATCTCCCTCGTCTACGCGGGGACAACAGGAAGGAAGGCAGCCTTACCTCCAGGCACTTTAACTGCTGCATACCACAGCCAGGGTCAGCTACCAGCAAGGGCAAGGGATGGCAGGACTTGCACCCGCCTCATAGTCATCACGCTAGAAAGCAATGCGGAAATGATCGAGGCAACGGGACCACGCCGTCACATGCACGACCTGTTACTGCCACCTCTCGAGCAATACAGAGACGCCCCTGGGAACACAACTGGTGGACTGGGCCTGCAGCGTGACTCACTAGGAGAGGCAGGATGCCGGCTCGGTGGTGCCAGCCGCCTCCTTCCTTTACCTTGTATAACCACAGACGGCCTCAACTGCTCACTGTGGAGGGGAAACTTCAGCTCGTTTAGATGAAATGCTTGCCAGCTCAGCGTGACTCAGCTGCACCAGCGAGTCGATGCGCATCACCCCTCGCAGCACGTACTTTCCGAGGCAGGAAAGCACTGCTCTCTCTCAGCCCGCGGCCCCGTCATAATCCTGGCAGCTTGCTTACCTCTCAGCCCCTCCTCTCCTTGCTGAGCCTCTCCGGCCCGTTGCTTAATATAGCTGGGGCTTTCTTGCAACTACAGAGGGTGGCTCTGATGCTCGAGAAAAGGCCCTTGAATCACATGACAAGGCCAACCTCGCTCTGCGTCCTGGCAGAAGGGGACAGCAGCTTGTCCCAGCTGTGACCCTACCACTGCGACAGGCACTGCCCGCGGGTTAAGATCGTGTTCAGTGTAGTGCCGTGGCTCTTAACCTCGTTAGGCTCGAGGCAGTCCTTGCTGAGAGCTGGCAGTTTCCAAAGTGCTCTTAGCTCTTTGCTTTCACCTGTTTTCTGACTGGTCAAAAAAATACTAGAGCAATTCTTCTGAATTGGGAAAAGAAGACCACAGCAGAGCAGAATTTTTGGTGCTGTAGACTCCTGTTTGAAATCTTGGGGTTTCTCTCATGAATCAGATGGAGGTGCTGGCTAATATTGCATGGCCCCTTTTAAAGGCTCTCTCATGACGCTGGCTGGGAACGATGGGTAGCGCCTTAACTTGCAGGTACAAATACCCTAGGCAGCTCGACCGTCTACGCCCGCTCCAGCGCCCACTCTGCGCGGTCAGCTTGGCACAGCAGAATGACAAGGCCAGCGCTGGCTTGTGCATTTGTTACCTCTGGGCTGACTTGGAGCACAATGGACGGAATAGCTGCCAGCAGTCCCTTCCCGGGGAGCGGCAACGCCCTGTCCGTGTGCACACCTCGGCCTGCCCTGCCCAGCACCGTTGCAAAGGCCTTTTGGCCGCCAGCCTGGGAAAACATTTGGGAAAACGGTTTCCAAGGAATTGCTTTCCAACTATTTCCTTGATCACTCCTGGGCAATTCCCCGCGGAGGAAGGGAGCGCAGGCAGACACAGCAAGCAGGACAGTCGGAGGAAGCCGGTAATGCCTTTGCCGCGAAAGACCTGCCGGGGCTCCAGTGGCAGAGCGTCACGCTGAATGGGGCTCGCGAAGACTTGCACAACCTTGTCAACTATTCACTCCCGTTCCTGGAAGTGTCCTTAAGAGAGTAACGGGGGGGTGAGGGCCTTCCCCAACCCTGTGCAGAGGTATCGATAGCCTCAGCAGTTCTTCCAGCTTAATATAGTTAAAGAGTCACTGCCTGGTAAGGCCAAAGCACAGCAATGTCACCGCATCGCAGCCCCACTGCAGGGTGCCAGTCCCCATCGCATACAGGCAGCGAGCCCCACCAGCACCGACGCGGGAGCAGTGCAACGGCCCTGCTCGCTCTCCACCCGCTCGAGAGACGTGCGCTTCCTTCTGCCTCGGGGAGGGACACGTTTTGGGGAGGAACACGTTTTGGGGCATCTCGTTCCAAACCCCAAGGCTGCTGAGTAATAGCAGGAGAGGTGGTATTAAAGATTACCTGGGCCAGTACAAGGCTGCTGGGTGTCCAACCCTGGCCCCAGGCAGAGCTACATGTGCGGCTCTTCATTTGCACAAACTTTCTTTATAGCACCCAGCCGGGGAGGGACCTGCACATAACCTCGCTCACAGGGGGTCTGCGTACAAGAGGAGCAGAGCTCCTTTCACCTTTTCAGGTCTGAGGAGGGAAGCTGGCTTCCAGCCCAGCTCTGCAGCCTACAGCAAGGCGGCTTTCTCCTTCCTGGTGGCACAGTCAGCCTTCTAGCTGGCCCCCGTCTCCAGTGGGTGTGCACGCTTCTGGGGGAAAGGCAGCGGACTGCCGTTATGGGCCCAGTGATGATGCATCCTCCACAGCTGAGTCACCTGGTGATAGCCCTGCAGGCGGGTACATGCCTCCCGTATTCCCCCACTTTCAGCTAGGAGGATTTTATGCCCCGAAGCAGCCAAGCCTGAGCACCCTATTGACTGCAGCAGGATTGCAGGCCTGCATGGGCCCCAGGGCTGGTTGGGCCCCCCCAGGCATTTGGTGCGATTCCTGGGGGAAAGCACCTGATGGCAGGCAGGGTGGAAACCCTGGCTGGGATGAAGCAGCCTTATCAATCAAGGAAGTCAAAGAAGGCACACCCAGCAGGGCAGCACCCTGCTGTTCAAATGTCCAGGTAAAGGAAGCCAAGTGCCTCTCCTCTCCTCTCCTCTCCTCTCCTCTCCACCCAGGCTGCAAGGATCCTGGGCTTTGTCCTCACCGCCAGTAAAGAACAGGCAATGGCCACCTACCCTGCTCGTTCTGCCCCTGAGGAGAAAGTCAAACCACAGGCTATGAGTGAGAGCAAAAGCAGCCCCGACCTTGCAGTAGGGACAGCAGGGTAGTTCCACGGCCCTTATCTTGCTGCAAACACTGACGCAGGCACCACCTTTTTGGAAGCAAAGGCCTGGCTCCACAGCGATCGCTGTGCAAGATTACGAAACATGGACAAGGTGCCCACTCACGATAGCGCGTTACACAAAGTCACATCCTTGTCTGAGTGCAGCCCGGAGCGGCCCGGCGCCCCACGACTCCTCGGAGCGAGGCAGCCGTTGCACCGCGCCGAAGGGCAGGAGCTGGGAGGAACGAAGCAGACAATTCAGTGTGCCGTGTGCTAGCCCAGGTTACTCAGGGAGGCTTGCTAGGCATCAGGGGCTGAAAGAGCCCAAGAAACCCACTCTCCACTCCCCCTTTGTATGGGTCTCTCTAGGTCTGGCCCAAGACACATGGACAAGGTCTGTCTGCCCTGGGAGAGCCTCCCATCCCGCACCTCCTCCCCAGCCTGAGATGCCCCAGAAGAGCATTAATACTTCCCAGGCACCAGGAAGCAGCCCCCTGCCAGGTAGAGACAGCCGCTCCGAGCGCAAGAACATGCAGCAGCAGCAGCAGCAGCTGGTCGCTTTTCTCTTTCCACCTCCAAGAAGAGGGACCACACCTGCTGTTCTTTGTGGTTAGTTTATTGCAACACAAAATCATCACTATCGACTGAAACACACACATGGAATTCATGAACATACAGCAGCGTGGCGTCGACAATGCCACAGCTCAGTACAGTACAGTACAATAAACTCTGTTTGTACAAAATACTCTATTGGCTTCATAAAGTTACTCTACAGTATGAAAATACCCTGACCAGTTCCTTTTGTAAGATTTAGAGTAGACTGCAATTGAAAAATAAAAATCCCCCGTAACTCACTAAGTCAGCAGCCAAAAAAAAACGGGAGTCGAGGAGTTCACAGTGCATTGGGAAATACTGTCACAGGCTCCCAGGAACGGGAAGGTCACTTGCAGTGAAAATAGATATCTAAACAAAAACCTGGATTCGGCTTCATTCCTACTCACAAAAACTAGCAATATTTGCCTAGACTCCTCAGTTGTGCAAACTCTGTTGCTCAGCAAAAATATAGCTCAAAGTCTCTGTCATGAAAGTTGATAAAGTAAAGGCTTCTACAGCAATGCAGAGGGGAAGCTCTGGAGGGTTTCCCAGGGTAGATTATGGAGATGATTTTGTTAGATCAGGAGCCTACCTATTTAGTGTACAATTTGAGATGCAATCTTTTTCCTAAAAAAATCAGAGATTTAGGCTTTAGGAAAAGCCATTTACAAGTCACCGTGTGTGGACCGGATCCACTTGGGCTTGCATGCCACCAACCTCCTTCTGCAGTTGAGACAACTGTAAAAAGAAAGGCACAGCCGCCGGAGGTGTACGTTTGCCCCTCACTGGCGCTCTAGCAGCCGGCACTTCAACAAAATAGTCTTTTGGTGTTTTAGACCATCATGCTAGCTTTGGGAACCTGGGGTTTGAATGTTTCTCTTGACTTCAGTTCCTCCCAGTGCGGTGCGTTTCCTAGACACAGCAGAGACAGCCCTGCAGTGCTCTGAGCTGGTTGGCATTTAAAGGATAAGGTGAATGACATTCGGATGGCCAAGGATGTGCTTGGTCAGACAAGAGAAATTTGAGCGAGGAAGAAGTTTGCTGACTGTCAGAACCATCTTACAAGCCAGCTAAGCTCAGTCTCCCTGCAAAGACAAGGACACGAGCTCGTGGGTTAAATCAGTCCACGGCACCGCACCTCTACCACCACCTGACTGCCCAACCTGAAGAGTTTGCAGCTTGAAACCTCCATGAATTTCCCCCTACAAAAGCACATCCACTGGTGCACCCCTGGGAGACAGCTATGGAAAAGGATGCTGCTATCATCGACTAGGAAGAAAATTCAACATGTGGTGGGTCAATTATACAAAAACAAGTTTATTTGAAAAAAAAACCACACACTCAGCCTCTTACAGGATTTCCTAACAACATTCACTGACACTTGAGAGCCGGCGACGGGTCAGTCGCGGGCTGCTCGCTCAGCCCTGCCCCGTACGCTGGGATATTGACCCATGCTAAAAAAATAAATACATACAAACAAGTCTCCCTCCTCGGCATCGTCAACGTGAGCCACCAGGCTCGTCTTAGCGGCACGAGAGTGAACGGACTCAGATCTGCTGCTTTCGCTCTGCGGTCTCAGGGCTGTGGGAGAACGTGGTATCCTGGCGGCTCCCACGCTACTCGGGCCTGCAGAGCAGTGTGCCCCGGCATCAAAATGCTAACAGAAAGAGATGAGGCTGGGCAGTATGATCTACTGGCCACATGCCATGGCCTTGAATCATCGCTGGTCCCTGGCCCAGTGTGGGAGCCTCTGTCCTGTATCTGGCCCCATTCAGTCTGCACAACATTCAGCCCCACTGCACTGAACTATATATCCCACCCCAGACATCAGGGTGAATCCAGATCCCCTCACTAAGAGCCAGCTCGGCTTTCACTGGAGTAAGAGTTTTGCAAGGAGCAGGATCCCCGCCACGCCAGGCAAGGACCCTGTTTGAAGCCCTATACTGTGCAAAGGGCTACCCAGGAAGAACAAGTCTACAGGCAACTTTCAAACAGCCCCGCGGTCCCTTCAGCAGCTCTGGGACAGGGCCAGGCAGGGGGAGAAGTCAGGTCTGGCTGCCAGCGGCAGGCACCCGATTTCAAGAGAGACAGCAGCTGGAGACTTCCAAACCAGACTCCGCGGCTGCATGTAAAAGCCTGATGCACGGCTCCAGCCCGGGCCGGCTGGGATCGCTGTCGGGGGGCTGTAGGCACAGGCTCACTCTCCTGCTCTGGTATCCGTTTCATCTCCTAGTGTTACCGTCAGACAAGGTGTCAGGGACACAGCTGGGAGGCTTCTGGCCCGGAAAAGCAGCACCGACTGGACTCCAAATGCTTCCCATGCTATCAAGCCCCACTTGGGAGAGCGGGAGGAAAGCCTGCAATGGAAGCCTGGCTGGACCCCAAGGAGCAGAGCAGAGAAGAGAGCGTTACAGCTCGGCGGGCGTGCCATCCGCTCCTCTCGGGCAGCCGTTTCAGAGTGTTTCACAAAGATTCACTACAAGGAAGGGGAGACTGAAAAAACCTACAGTAACTACAGTGTTCACAAGGTGCTAGAAACGGCCTCCGAGACAGCCAGACGGCCTCAGGCACCCGAGTTTATCTGCTTGTATTTATTCTAAAGACCGTGTCCCCCCTCCCCACCCCCACCCCAACAAAAATATCCCTACCTCCATGGGGAGTCTGGCAGTAAGAAGCATGTGAAGCAGTATTCATTTTAGACATGGCAGTGAAGGCAGTCAAGCCTCATCTCATCCAGTATCCTTTTTTATGGCTTTTTAAAACCCCCCTCTAAGCAAAGTACAAAAAGCTAACTACATCATGGTTTACGAAGTGGAGTTAAGGCTCTCTCCAGAGTCAAACAGGTGTGGAAACTTTAAGGCACACATTAGTACATTCATGTAACAGTTAAAAAGCCAACATATAAAAACACCCCCCACCCCCCCAATACAAGGATACTGCACGCTCGGCTCTGTGACCGCGGCCGAGCGCGGATGGAAAGAGCTGTGCTAAAAATGAACACCTGGTTTACACACTTCTCACGACGGCTCGATGTCTGGGGAACTGCCCTGCCGGTAGCGTTTCCGAGTGACCGCTTCCTCCGACCCCTCCAGGAGGAAGACGCCAAAGACCGGGTCCCTCACATGTGGCTCTCCTCCTCCTTTACCCCGTCCTCCGTGCTCTTCTGTGGCAGGGTGGCCACATCGTTGTTTGCCTCCTTCTGCTTCTCCACCTCGTCCAGGTTGGTCTCCTCCTCCTTCCCTTCCTTCTTCAGCTTATCCTCTGCCTTCTGCTCCTTTGCCAGCAGCCGGTAGTTGATTCCCATTCCCACAAAGAGGTAGATCCCAGAGACTATCAGGATGATGCCACAGGCCCAGTAGGTGTATTTGTAGTCACCATACATGTCATTGAGTTTTCCTGATGAACAGAGGGGAGACAGTGTCACACAACAGACCCGACCCATTGCAGGGTAGGACTTGTCCTGAACTACCATGCCTGAGCCTTGCTCTATAAGGGTTTTCCCCATGAACATGCACACACATTTACTCTCCTAAGCTTAAAACCTTGGGTAAGGCCGCACAATAAAAACCCCAGGGCTAAATCAAGTGCAGGCAGGTCAAATGGCACAGGTGCCATGCACGCACACACTCACAGCAGTCATCAATCCCCGCTTCCATTTTAAAAATGAACACCTTGAGCAACAGGCTGCTCAGGGTTGTTCTGTCTTAAAGCGCCACAGGCTGAGGGCACTGGGGAGGCGTTTCCAAAACTGAACAGAGGTTTCCTAAGAAATCCCAAGGCTGGGGGATCCACCCAAGCCACTGGTCCGGCTCCATCCCCATTCTACCCCTGCCCGCACGGGTAAGACAAGGCAGGTCTGCTGTGCAATAGGGGAAGGGGGAAACACCCCGAGGTGTCCTGCTTCATCTGCTCCTCGTGCAAAGAGGCTGCCTCCCCACGGAGGGGATAGGCTCCTGGCAGGACGCAGGGCTGCTGGAAGGGCTGGCCCGCGTGTGGCTGGCTCACCTGGGCTTCACCAGGGTGAGCCTCCTTGCGGGACCGCTCCCTCTCTCCCCGCCGGCATGCCACGTGACGCCCCCTCCCACCTTCCCCAAGAGCCGTGTCCATACTCTACCTAGGAGAGGGGGTCCCAGGAGCACGGGGCAGCACTCCACGATCGTCACCAGCCCGACAGCGCTGGAGAACCTCTGAGTGCCCACCAGGTCCATCAGCGTCTCAAACAAGACAGAGCTGAGCCAGCCGAAAGCAAATCCAAAGAACCCCGCGTAGATGCAGAACCCGGCATAAGAGGTGGATAAGGGAGCCAGGAGGTGGCACACGCCATTGTAGATCACAGAGATCGCAAAGAAGTACTGCACCCTGGGCCTGATCCACTTGGTGTTGGCCACCAGGCCCATGGAAGGCCTGGCCACCATGTCTACAAAGGCCAGAATGGAGAGCAGGAAGGCAGCCGACTCGTTCGCGATGTGCTTGCTCTTGGCGTAGTTGCTGAGGAAGACCAAGGGAGTGAACAGGCCAAAGAACATGATAACGTTGCCCGACAGGTAGAGCAAGAACCCTCTGTGGGTGAACAGGGACAAGTCCAGGAACTTGTTGATGGTCTGGAAAACTGTGAGCTTCTCCTTCTTGGCCTTTCCCGCAATCAGGTCTGCACTGGCATCACCAGATCCTTCCTCTTTTTTCAGACCAGCTTTCCCGGCCTCCTGCAATGCTTCTTTAGTAACCTCTTTCTTCACCTGGTCGGGTTTGGGGCCTATCGGTCGCATCAGAGATCCGGCCACACAGCAGTTCAGCAGAAGGCCACCAAGAATTAAAAAGCTTCCCCTCCAGCCAAAGATACCGAAGAAGATTTGGTTCACAGGTGCCAACGTAGACAAGAACACAGGGCTCCCTGCCATAGCGAGGCCATTAGCCAACGGGCGCTTCTTAAAGAAGTACCTGCCGATCATGGTCAAAGCTGGGTTCAAGTTGAAAGCCAGCCCAAGACCTGAAAAACAAGCAAGGATATGGTGAATTCAGACATAAGAGCTCTGCCCTTCTAGAGATCAATGGGATAAGGGAAGGGCCACCAGTGCTGAAAAGGCTGAGCAAGAGATATGGGCCAGGTTATTAAGTATCACAGCATTAATTCTTCCAGACACATTTTTCTCAGCAGATTATAAATAAAGAGCTGTGGCTGGGCACCTCAAATAAGGATTACTATCCACCTATATTAGTCTTTCCTTAAATTGCAAATACTGGTTTAACCTCCCCGCACCAAGAATCTAGGCGTCTCGTTTGTACCGTGACCCTGAATGGGGAGGAAAGGGGCCACTCACCTCCAACAACCCCCACGCAGAAATACAGCTCCTCCACCGTGTTACAGAAGGACGCGGCGATCAAGCCGCAGCCCGACAGGCACCCCCCAGCAATCATGATGGGCCGACTGCCGTACTTGTTCACCAGGATGCTGCTGATGGGACCTAGAGGGCATCAGAAAGCATAGTTAGCCTCAGCCTGGCCTGCCTACACGAGAGCAGGGGGAAGTGCTGGAGAAAGTAGACTTTGCTCAGGAGTCTGTGAAAACCAGGTGCAGGCAGGCAGAGAGCGGCGGCTTCTCTTGTCCTGCCGAGGAGATACAAGGACGTGCAGACGCTTGACTAACGCACATGCTGCCAGCTCCATCAGAAAGAAGGGCAGGGCTCAGGTTGGGGCTCAGGTTGAGTCTGCAGGGGCCCCAAGACATCATCCTGACACCCCCAGGAGAGCCCGCGTGCTGTTACCTTTGCAGTATGGGGGAGTTTGAGCCCCTGGGGTTGTCAGGAGCCTGAGCCCGAGCTGACATAGCACGGCCTCCCCATCTGCTGTTGTAGCCAAGTCAGCTCCCCGTGTGCCCGTTTCGGGCTCCCTTGCCTGCCCGCCCCCACCCGAGCTGGCGTGGAGCGAGGGTCTGTTTCTTATTAGCGCCTGCTTCTGCTGTTTGTTCCTTCCCTGAGCTGCCACTTCAAACGCAACAGTCACGTGCAAATCCTGCTGTCGCGCGCCATGAAGAGGGGGTGGAAGGCGAGACAGCCCCTGAACAAGCATGTTCCAGGAATCAGCTGCTCTTTAAAAAGAAGTCTTTGCCCACGTGGCATCTGAGCCCCCTTATTGGGCCAGTCGGACTCCCCCAGCCCCCAAAATTGGCCCGCAGAATCCTCCTTGGTGGCAAGTGCTGTGTGAGCATCTCTTGGGACATCGACCCCTCAGAGACTCCCTGAATTCAGCCACATGTGTCTCCTGTTTGGGGGGCCAAGACAAAGCCTCCCTGGCCCAGTGATTCCCTGAGAGAAACAGTAGCATGAGCTTCCTGAGTAGTGACTCCTGGAGAGACTCTGGCAGACCTGGGAACACAAAGGACCAGCACAGAGCCCCATGCTTGCATTGCACCGGGGCGATCTGGGGCGCGGGGCTCTTTCTGCCCAGGCAGTCCGACTACAGTTTGCCCAACCTGAACACGAGGGGCTGTCTAGTCTGTGGCCGTCCCAAATGGGATTTGGGGTGAACCAGTCACTGCAACATGAGGGTGCCTCGCGGCCCAGCCACGCTGCAGCCACGCAGTGCCAGACCCGACAAAAGCATGCCGTCTGTGATGGTCTCTGCCCCAAAGCGCTTGCCCACAAGAGGATGAGACCGAACACATGGTGAAGCATATGGGCAGGTGGGAAGGCTCAGATAGGCCAGCAGGGATTCGCAGCCAGGCAGCAGGAACAGTAGCTCCAAAGAGCCACACGTGCAAGTGGCATTTGGTTATTTGCATTTCTCCTGGTGCTCGGGAAGGCAGCTCGCTCTGTGGGCCAGAGCTGACGCACTTCATTACCAAAAACCGTAATCCAAAGTAAACAGCCATTAAGTCCAGAAGTGTATGCTCGACAGACACGAGCAGGTCTTTAAATACACTGAATGAACATCCATTGAATATTAACAAATCTAGCTTCACCATTAACAAGCAGCAAGGTCGTCAACATGTTATTCACAGGTACTCAACTGCTACTTGACCTTCTCACCCAGTTTAAACAGAGCCCGGAAAATGTTTGAAGAGGGACTGCTGGGAACAGGGCATTCCCAAATCCTAGCGCTTGGCCCATCTCCTCCCTCCCATCATACCTGGCGCCTCTACGGATAGTGCCAGGGCCCGGCACGGCACCTGTGTCCAACCCCTGCCAGTACAGCCCACCAGCAGCGGAGGCAGGCCCTGGAAAGGGTCCACAAGAGCAGACCCTTCCCTCTGATCTCAGCCCAGCGGGGGTGACCTCCCCACCCACCACACGGGCACTTGGCACCAGCTAAGAGCTGTACCTTGACCACTCGCTTGCTCCCTGGTGTCCCAAGCCAGGCTTTGTGGACGGCACTGCACCCCCTCTTGGGAACAGCCACAAAGCCGCGGACGGAGCCACCTGCTCAGTTTGGCTTTACAGCACCCTCTCAGCACAGCAAAGAGGGACGTGCATAGAAGGACCTGCGCGCCAGGCTGGACCCAAGCTCTAAACCATCTCAAAGGGCCAAAGCCCTTCCAGCAGGAGCTGGCCTGAACTCCACTGGACAGAGGACACAACATAAAGCTGGGCAGGCTCCCGCCTCCCTGAATCAGATGGTCCCTAAGGTGCCGCCCTGCCCTCACTCCCCGGTGTGTGTGAAGAAACAGGCCGGCCGGCTCTGCTGCTTGTCCTGCATCTGTTCTGCAGCAAGCCAAAGCAAGCCCCGGCATGGGTCTGGCTCCTGCTGCCAGGAGACACGCTGTCGTTGTGCTAAAGAAAACAGAGTTCCTGGAAAGACGTACTTTTCAGGATCCAGGGTCTGGGAGGAAACAGACTGTGCCTGTGATTGCTGGCCAGTCTCAGCCAAGCCGACATTCAGAGGTCCTGCTGGGTCTGTGCAGGCCCACAGAGACCTGCAGGGAAACACTGCATCTTTGGGAGGGGGAAGGGAGTTGTATGTGTATCAGCACTACACACATCACAGCCTCCCAGAAGGGACACTCCCAGACCAGACTACATATGCAAAGTATGCCTGGGATGCCCAAATGACTCATCTCATTCCAGGAACCAAACATGGTAATTTAGGGGGAGGAGTGGCAGCAATATCATGACTCTCGGCTATGCAAAGTGAGAGGCAGTAAGCACTGTGGGGCCCCTGGGGCAGCCCTGCAGCACATGCTGCCCTTTCCCCGTGAGGTTTCAACCCACGGTCACATGCACATTGACAAACCAGTTCTGAGCACTGGGAGAGGCTGGGAGTCCAGCCATGGTGCTGGGGGCACTGCTCTAAGGAGAGCCGGGGCAGCGAGTTGCGTCCAAGCATAAGGCTCGTCCCAGCTGCAAGGGTCTGCAGATTGGCTCCATCCTGACAACAACCCTGTAAGCCACTGAGAAGCACTGGGACAGCAGCTCCCAAGGGAAGTGCAGGGAACTGCTTTCACTGGGGAGGGAACGGGAGGAAGAGAGACAGAATGGCTCAGTCGGTCTCATTAAGACCCACGGTCACCGTTTCCAAGCTTGTTACGACAGGGGACCAGGGAAATGTGCCGGCAGCCTCGCCAGCTGAAGGAGGACAATGCTGGAGCTGTTCCCCTGCAAGGGGAAGCCTCGTGCCTCACTCGCCGGCTGACGTCACTTGCTTCGGATGCATAAATACAAAGCAAGAGTCCAGCCGCTTGCCAGTGGACAGTGGCCACACAAGTTCTGCTCCGCTCAGCACCAGACACCACAGCAGTGCCACAGGGGCCGCAGCTTTTAGTCTCCCATGTCACCAGCATTTGCAGTGGTGTTTGCAGGCAGCTGCAGAAAATCAAGGCCTGGTCAGGAACAGGGCAAGAATCCCCCATGTTACCCTGCATGGTCAGAGCCAGCGAGGCAAAGGTGGTGTAAAGGGAGATGGGGATAAGGCTCCAAACTAGCTCCTAAGCTTGGGACAAGGGGATTCCTCCAGAGTTTTTATGCATTTCCCCATATTTTGGATCTGTGTTGCCATCCTCCTCCTCTAAGTGGGAGCACAAGGCACTGCCCTGGGCTAGCACTGCAAAGTACCCTCTGCTAAAAATCAGTGCGGGCACCCCGCTAGTGCTGGCCAGGTCAGAAGCCACAACGCAGCGATGGAAGAACCAACAAAGCAAAGTCACTGGGTGTGAGGAAGAGCAACTGATTGAGCAATCCAAGTGCCTGGATCAGATCTGGGGGCCACATCCACAGCTGGCGCGAGCTGGCACGCTTCCAGAACAGCTCTGCAAGCTGGCATGCCGCCTTGTCTAAGGAAGTGCTAGGCACAGACCCCTGCCTGCAGCGCAGTACTTATCTACAAGCAGCCCAGCATGCTAGAGGCAGATACAAGATGTCAGCAGCCACGATAACAAGGACAAGTGCAGAATTATGTAAACTGATAATTCCCCGGAAAGACTTTACTTCCAGCTTTGCTGGACAGGCAGGACAGATTAACCTCATTTTCACACATTTGAGGCATTAAGCCAGGTTTACGCCAAACTCCTCCAAACTAGCCAGCTGCCCAAAGGCTCACCCGGACAGGAGGCCATGCTTGCCGCTGGGGAGGTTTTGGCTGAAGCATCCCAGTAAGGTGCAGTCAGGTCAGAGGCAGGAAGAAGATACCTCCCCAGGCATCAAGATAAAGGTCCTGGCACTGCTGCCGAGGCCTGCTGGCTTACCTCCTCCATACATAACAGCCAACATGATGGAAGAAATCCAGGAGACTTTGCTGCTCGATGCGTTGAAGATGACCTCAATCTCTTTGAAGAACACTGTGATGGATTTGGGAAAGGCGTAGGAGAACCCGATGGAGATGAAGGCACCGATGACCACAGCCCAACCCCATCCTCCCTCTGGTGGTGTGTATCCCTGGGGGCCTCCGACTGCTGGTGCCATCTTGAGCAAAGTCAGTGCTGATGTAGCTGGGGTTCAAGGATCTGCAGAGAAGACAGGGTGTTAGTATTCAGCAAACAGCAGCATTTTATCCTAGAGCCCACACCACAGGGCAGCAACTTTGACCATTATGGCCTCCCTTGCTCCCTCTAGGGAGCCCCCAATCCAGGGTGGAGCAGAGCTACAGAAAAACTCACATAAACACCGAGAGTATCTAAAAGAGGTCAGGATGGGGTTGGGCAGTTCCCCTTGATTTCAGCAAGGGCCAGGAACCCTAACTGTCCCAGATAAGAGCCAGGCTTTGCCAAGGGCCAGTGCTTTAGGGTGTCTTGACTGGTAAGATTCCCAGGCAGAGACCCCGTGAGGAGCACAGATTCAGCCCCCCAGAAACGCAGCATCCTGGACGGCGTCTCAAGATGGGCATTCAATGTGCCATTTTCTAGTCGCAGGCTGAGCCACACAAGCTTTGCAAGTTGTGAACTAAGAGCACCGGTGCGGCTGAAAACCAAAAGCAGCTTTACATAAGCAGCACATCGGGCCCAGATTTAGGAGAGGGTTGTTCGGCAGCACTGGCCTGACCCCTGGCAGGGAGCACGGGGTGGCATACGCCATTCAGCTGGTGAAGGTCCATGCTTGGAAACTCACTGCCATGGCCCTTCCTGGAGATGATTCAGCAGCCGCTCCCATCACGCAGAGTCCAGAGCAGGGGCCACCGCACTTCCAAGCACTACCAGGCCTTTGCTGCGCTTTCACCAGAGCTGCCGGTGACGCAGGCACACACGGGCCCTGCCCTGCTGCGCTCAGCTCTACGGAGAAGGCTATTTTCGGGCTCTACTCCATGCCACTTCCTCTTTTAGCCTCCCTGCAGCCACACACCCTGCACAAGTAAGATGCAGTGACACAGCTGGGAAGTGAGACAGCAAATGGGAAGCAGAAAGTGCAGGCTGGCCACGTGTGAGGGGAGGCAGCTGATATCAGATAAGAGGCGCGCATTGATGAGCCGGAGAGCAGGTCGCAGCAGGACCGAGTCCCCAGGAAGAGGCAGGTCTTAGACACTCACCCCGAAACAAACTGGATCTTGCCTCAGAGACAGACAGGAGCCAGGTGGCTAGCAGCGTACGAAGCAGCCGCAAAAGGTCACCAACGGCAGCTAAACATAGCACGCGGGCGAACAAAGGGAAGTTTCAGCAGGTGCCTGGATGCAAATGCTCTGACACAGCCTCGCTACCCACCCCTCCGCGCTGCCGGGAGCACTGGGGCCCTCCCAGACCTCTCCCTGGGTTTCCGGCCGTACCCATCAGCCTCTCCCCCAGCACACGCCATGGCCCGATCCCAATTCCCCACCACCCCGGGGGTCCCAGCACTGCCAGCTCCCAAAGCTTTACTGCCGGGCTCACATTCCCCCCCTCTTCTGGCTCAGGCCACAGCAGAGCCCCTTGGCTACAAAGGGATCTCGTCTTTCATTCAAAAGGGCTCTGGCTGCGGGAAGGACAACTTCAAAACGTGAAGTGGACTCACTCTGGAGGTTCACAAGCCGAAAGGCAAGCAGAGCCTTTCCCCCACCACCTTTTCTAAATGCTCCATGCTATTCTGGGGCCCTCTCAGGATTTCTAAATGCTTTGGGGCCAACAACCCGGAGCCAGAGGGTCAGCTAGCAGCAGAAGCGATGCAGAAGTTAATCCCATCTGGCTGCAGCCACAGAAGAGTTTGCATTGGAAGCCAAGCCAAGGCAAGGAAAGGAAATGACCACTTAGACACAGCCCTGTTCCCAGGAATCAAGATGCCTGCAGTGCTTGCCACCATCTCGCATCAAGACAAGGCCCTTAGAGGCAGAGACACGCACATGTTCCAGACACGGTGGGATGTGCTGGAAATAAGACTTAGCCTGAGGAAATGTCCTGGGTAGCAGGGACAGGCTTTGCCCTGAACTTCAGAGGCTGCATGGCTATGGCAGGCTGCTGCATGCATTCAGCGCTGTGAGAGGGCCCTCTTCCCAGTGGGCATCTCCCTGCAGACACCCCATCGGGGCACGGCCCACTAGCTCCGACTGCCCCCATGTCTTCCCATCTCCCAGCTCTTGAGACTGGCAGCCTCACCCCCGCACCAGCTCCTGCAACCTGAGCCAGCCCAGGCCTCCCCAGCACTTAAACTGCGCTCGTGTCGCACTGGAACAGGAGACCACAATGCTGAGCATTGCCCAGTCCCAATTTTAAACCATCACATTTGGTTTGGTTTGAACTTCAGATCGGCCCGCTGCAGGATGTGCAACCTACAGCACCAGAAACCCGGGGGCAGAATTCAGGGCAGAGCTGTGCCAAGATAACCGGGCTAGCTGTTGCTGGAAGTAGGGCAGCTGCTCTAGCACCGTGCTTCGCTCTGGCTGAGGCTGACAGCGGAGTCAGGCTAACTGACCCGCGTGGCTGCACTGCTTCTGGGCTAGCATGAGCATGCCCCGGTCTACACAGCAATGCCCTGCAGACTCACTTTCTGTCCCATCTTGCTTGCAGGTTAAAGGGCTTTGAATCATCCACCCCAGCAGGGAGGTGCTCCGGCCAAGCCTGCCAGAGCTCCCGAAAAGCCACCAGCCTCCTGCTGTTGGCCGTGCCTGATGGGCAAGAGCTTTTGGCAGTTTAATGTGGATCCATATCGAAGGAGAGATTTGCGAAAGCCGTCGCAGACTAGTTCACACAAGTGCCTGTGCCTTGGACTGACGTCCAGCAGCAAGGGGAACAAAATACTGCACAACGTTTTATTGATGCCATTTCAGACTCAGTCCACCTGATCCAGGCACCACTCACTTTTGCTGGATAGATACTTATACCGACTCTTGACCAGCGCAGCCTGCGACCACGGTGAGCAGAAGCAAGTCATGCTGTAGGCTGGATGAAAGGGTCCTTTCCAAGGCACTCCTGCTAAACAAACCCTGCGGCTGCCCCGATCTGCCCAGCCAAAGGGAGTGCTTATTCCACCTTCACATCGGGTGACTTCCACTACCACTGAGCCTCGTTCAATACAGGCAAAGTTGCACAAAGGAGGGCCTTAATACAGATTAAAGCCCACAGGCCTTTGGGAGAAGAGCTCCCAACTGGCACAGATGCCTGGTCTCCTCGTCCAGCAAACCTGCGCGGCTGGCCCAAGTGCTCTTCCCACCGAAGACGCGCAGGGCTGACAGGATGCACTCGCAGTCCGGGGGGAGCGTGGCGCCAGACAAGGGGTGTGCAGGGTACAACTGCCAATGGATACAGCCACAGGGACATCATGCTGCTTTTGATATCCAAGTGGATATCAAAAGCCTGGCAAAGAGAAGGCGCGGGGGGACTTGGCGGCTGCCTGTAAGCGTATAGCAGGTGCACGTCAGGGTCTGGGAGAACAGGCGTTCACCAGGGCTCCCCAAGGGAAACTAGGTCCAACGGCCACAAGCTTCTAGAAAACCAATTCAGACTTGATATAAGGAAAAGGGCCTTTACGGTCCGAGTGTCCAAGACAGCCTACCCGCAGAGGTGGGGCAAGCACCTACTCGGGACACATTCAAAAGGCATTTGGATGTTTATCTTGCTGGGATCATCTGAACCCTGCAGACTTCCTGCCTCTGGCAGTGGGGCTGGACTCGATAATCAATGATCTCACGAGGCCCCTTCCAGCCCCTAACGTCAATGAGCTCTCTGGATGTGACCGCCCCATCTTCCGGTGCTGCTCCATGCAACCCGACTCCACGGAAAGCACGCAAGTGAATGAATTGCGCAAACTGCGTAAGGAAGTTTCCAACCTATTCTTGTTGTGTGAGTTGTACTGAGCTTTCATAAGGTTTGCTGAACTCCCCCATTCAAATGCAATCACTTGCACAACGTACTGTGACTTGCTCCTTTCCCAAACACCCCTTCCCCTTTCCAGATCCAGCTCCCGCGGCAGCAGCTGGAAGACCATGTCCAGGGGGGTCATTTCTCACTCGCTCCCCACCTCTGATCCTCCCCCATTTCAACAGTGGAAAATCCTGAATGGAGGGAGGGTTTCACTAGATCGGAGAGCATCAAGGCAGACTAAAGGGCAGAAAGGGGCGGTCTGCTATTTTCCACAAGCCAGCCAGCTGCAGCTCTGTCTGCCATTAAAGGCAATCAAGAAAGATATATCTTAAAAAACAAAAGTTTCTCTCAACCCTTGCAGCTTTCCCTTATGCTCTATGCCCTCTCATGGAAGAATTTTTAGTCAAAGCAGAGAAACCACACTTCAAAAGCAGCCAGTTAGTTCAGCATGGAAATTCCCAAGAAGTCAGGGAAACAGTTATGACACCAGTTTTGGAAAAGGGGATACGTGTCAGACGTGTTTAGATCTCCAATTCACGACTACTAGGCAGTCAGCTACAATTTACTCTATTAGGCACTAAAGTAGCTGTAGATGCCATAATTAAAGCTGAGACCGAGTGAAGACTGCAAGCATCACATCTGCTGTGCCGTAAACTCTTGATAAATCCCCAGGAACAAGCAGTATCAAGCAACTCCGCCTGTGCCTTCCTGGCAAGCAAACAACAGGCGGACAAGAAGTCTTGATCAGGGAACAGGTAACTCCAGGTGTGGACCCTCCAGGGGCTGTTCCCCTCCTCAAACTTAGGAGGCTTTAGGAGGAATATCCAGGATATCTGCTTATACAATGCAGCGAGTGACTGTGTCCTTAAAGAGCCCAGCCTGGCCGAATTCCACAGCTAAGACAGAGACTTCCTTTTATAAACACCCTGTAAACGCAGGGAAATATTTTTGGAGCCAACCATCCACAAAAATCTCTGCACAATGCCCACTTGTGAAGGCCCAGGACAGCCATCCTGCACGGAGGACCAAGAAGGCTTTTTATCCTCCCGGGGTCTGATCGGCTCGGCTCTCTCCCCGCTTTGCTACAACCCTTCCCCATGGCACGCCGGCATCCTGAGCAGCTGTAGGAACGCAAACGGCGTCCTGGCAAGCCCTCCTCCTCCTCGTCCTCGTCTTGGCTGGCAAAGAGCCTCCCCTGCACAACCCAAGCCTTTTTCCCCAAAAGGCGATGCACTCTGGGAAGCCGCCGTGCGCCAGCTCGGCTGTCTGTGCGCCCCAGGGCGCAGGCAACATGCAGCCTTTGCCTCTGCTACTCAACAGCAGCATGTTGTTCCTCTAAGACCTAATAACCCCAGCCCTGATTTCCAGCACGGGGGAGGAGATGCAGGCAACAACAACAGGCACAACCCACACGTGCAGTCACGCACCCTGCACAGCTGCGCTCCATCCCTCTGAAGAAGGGAGACACGTGCTTGCAGCGCCGCAAGGTCTAAGTGTCACGACAAGCGGCTCTCTGCTACACTCCCCACCCACCCAGACCCTCACAGGTTTCCTACCGTGCCCACTCCTGGGCAACCCCTGAACTGGTACTACTTGCACGCTTGCACCAAGATGCTGGTGCTGTATTTACCCACAACCAGAGCTGATGAGCTGAACAGGTCAGTCAAGGCTAGGAGGAAGAGGCAGGGCAGTCCAGAAAGGTGAAGGGACTTGCCCCAGATCACATCCCTAGCAGTCAGATTTGACCCTAGCCCCAGGGCATCCCCCGCGCCTCCTGTGCAGGGTTAGGACGCGTTCCACACTTTGGAGGTACCCACAGGGAAACCCTTCAGCCCCTGGCCCGAGGGCTGCCTGCTATTCCTACTCCAGCGAGCCACCCGATCCTGCATCCTATCCTTGCTGCCTGTGGCCCGAGACCCAGAACTGAACTGCCAAGGTTTTTCTCAGGCCTCGCACCAAGGTGTTTACATTTGTCCATCCTCCCATGGATTACAGACTTGTGCATTTGGCAAATATTTTCCTTTTCCGGATCCTGCCTCCTATTTGCTGCGGTTTGTCTGATATCCTCGTGCCATCAGAGCTGTAAGGAGGTGGTGTTTGTACACAGCACCCTGTGGAGGGGTGTCAGCAGGAGCCCGGCAGTGTGAGCAGCCCAGCGGAGCGCTCCTCTCTCAGCCTTGCCATTGTCCTCAGAGGCAAAGTGCAATGTTAAATTGCTCCTGAAAAACAGGAGCCGGCTGTGACAAGACTCAGCAGGCTTTTGGAAGAGGCCTGTGTGCAAAAGCAGAAGGTTTGGTCATCCAGGCATCACCTGCTGCTCTGCCATCTGGTTACAGCTGGACACAGCTACACAGAAGCACCTCGCGCCACCCACACCTGCCTCTAAGAATGGGAGGCTGGCACTGCCCGGCTCCAAACGCCGCTCAACCCCCTCCCTCTTCTCCAGTTTGCACTTGTGAAGGCACTGCACTTCCATTTGCAAAGGGCTCTGTTCCCCTTGCAGGAAGGCAAACGGAGCCAGGTGCATACAGCATCGGCTGGACCCAGAAGCCCACATCCTCTTAAAACCCCACAACACGGGTAGGCTTTGCCCCGCCCCTCTTAGCACAATTGCCCTCCACCACCCCTAACCCTCAGAGGGAAAGCCCTGCCCAGCACTACTTCCCACCTTGAACAGGAGCCGATCACAGTCTGCCCCACGCTGAGACAGGCGTGCATGCCCTGCCTTAGCCAAAGCAGCTCAAGGTATCCCATAGCACATGCCAGACCCCATGGGCTGTCCCGCAGGGCTCCCAAAGACACCCCAGGTGCCCTCCCCAGGCAGGCTCCCAGGCCAGGAGAACAGGGCTTTCCCGGCACCAAGCCAAGGCTGGGTCCGGCTGCTGTGGGAGGCAGCAGAGTCAGCACCGACAGGTTCGGGAGAGGGGGATTGTACAATGCTGGGTATTAAAAGGTCAACATTGAACAGACCTTTACAACCCAGCAACATCCAAGAGATAAAACCAAGGGGGAGGCGAGATGCCTTCCCAGCAGCTGCTTTATGGCCCCTGGTGGAAAACAGCCCCCACGTCCTATCCAGGCCTGAAGCCTCTACAGCGCAAGGTCACTTTACGCAGCAGACTCCCTTTCTCGCCGTCCAGCTCTAGGTACACTGCCCGCAGCGCGGGGGGCAACGCAGCACCGGGCAGGCCTGGGGGGGAACCCAGCCCCTGCCACGTGGAGCCAGGGGAAGCCATTGTGCTGCCTGGCTTTTGATCTCGTTATTGAGCAAAGTGGAGCTTTCCCTCCAGCTAGGAGCGGTTTAGTGAGAAATGCTTTACAGCATCAAACTCGGCTTTTGTCCGGACAGGAAGGCTTCCAAGTAGAGCTCATTACAAGCTAATGAGGGGCCCATTCGGTGCATGTAAGCTGGTTAGAGAATTAGGCCGGGTGTAAATCTACCCGTGGCTGCGGTGGGGAGGAGGCAGCGTTATCCTTGCTGCACAAGGGGATACGTGACTCTCCGGCACTCGCAAGGGCTCGGAGCTGAACAATGCCCAATTGAGGGCTTGCCCAGCTACCGAGGCGGGGGTGAGGCGAGGTCAGCACCCAGCAGACCGAGGGCTTCGAGGCACCTGTCCCTGATCGTGCTGCAGACCCCCCAGGCTCCTCGCCAGGCAGCGAGTCTGAAATCACCAGTGGGCATGGCCTGGGCCACCTCCCCCAAAGCTAAGGCCACATCAGGAACGGAGCAGCTCCTGGGAGTCGCTGCCTACCTGCCAGCCTTCAGTAGCAGACAGGCAGATGCCCAAAAAGCAACACCTCATCCTCATGAAACAGAGGCACCAGCAGCTGCCTCCATCCTCAGCACGGGGGTGCAGGTGGCAGGTCCCAGCCTGCCACGATGCTTCCTCTGAGGAAGACGGAGCCGGCGGCACGAGACCAGCCCATCCGCCATGGTAACGAGCACAGCCAAAGCAGCACCGTTAGATCGGCACGTAGATCAGGGCCTCCTCACATGTCGGGCGGGGCACTGCGCGGTCTCCACCGTGCCCTCACCACAATATTCCCCGAGGGCTGCCACACACACCAGCCAGCCTCATTACACTCCAGTCACGTCCGGAGCAAGTGATTGTCTAAGGCATGAATAGGATTGCAAGTGGATGCCTGGCTGGCAAGCACCCTTTGTCTCCCACGAGACAGGCTGCATATGTTGGGTCCCCAGCCCTGCAACAGCATGCACCCAGCAGCCTGCCCATTGCTCTCTCCAGGCAGTGGAAGTGGCAGGCCCAAGGTCTTGAACAGCAATCCTGGTATAGAGGAGGGTGTGGAGAATTCATTCAAGATGGGTGGTAGGAAGATCACAGTCTGCAGAGGAAAAACACTCACTTTCTTTAAGGCCCTTATGCTTCCAGCAGCCTGAATTCCCCTGCAGCCAGCAGTCACTAGCCAAGGCAGGACTAGGCAGCATCGTGTTAGCCAGCCCACAACTCCTAGCTCACAACGCCCGTGAGACCCTCCAACTCTGCTAGCGGCCACAGGAATCAAGTGGATGGGCAGGGAAAGCAGAGCAAAATGGTGCCCGCTGTGCCACGAAGGTTGGGATCACTGGCTTAGGAGCTGCGAAGGGCAGCGCAGGCACGGGAACTAACATGGAGAAACCAGCTGAGACTCTGGGAGGCCGCCTGGCACGGAGACAGGAGGCTCCTGCTAGACAGATGGCCTTTAAGCTGTGCTCAAGCAGGAGTGAAGGCATTAATTACCCCTAAGATTTCAGCTAGTGACAACGCTCAACAGTGCCAGAGCCACTACTAGCAGGGCTGGGTCCCCAGGAGCTGCCACGTTCAACAGGACTCCACAAGGATGCTGATGAAGGTGACATCCAAGGGGGACCATTTATTACCACTGGGGATGCCTAGACCATGAGCCTGACCAGGAACAAGTAGGCAGCACGGGCTTGAAGGAAGCTGCTAAGAAGAGCTCAATAAAGCTCTTTTAGAGCCAGTCGGGGTCCGGGCTCAGCTGCCCCAGCGGTGGTAGTGAGGAAGGAAGAATCGGGTCTTTGAAGAGGCAGATACCGACAGCTTTGGAAGCTGATCCCAGGCACTTCTAGAGCTGTTTGCTAGCACCTGAACGCAGAGTCCCACCGGCTGGAGACCAAACATTGCCTATGTCGACCTCGCCCCCCAGACCTTCCCATCAGCAACTTGGACTTTGGCGACACACGGTCAAGGGCCTGCTGCTGACCTGTCACCTCACAATCCCTTCCCTGCTGCCAACCACCTCTGTGTCTGCAGTCACAGGAGGCCTGAATGGCAGCAGTGTCCTGCACAGAGCAGGACGTTCGAAATCGCATACCCTTTCCACGAGGATCACAAATGAGCTATGGAGCATGGGGTCCTCCCTCCGCAGAAGGATCTGGGTGGGGGCGCTCCACGAGCTGCAGTGGAAAAACAGTTCCCAAAGGCCACACAACACGTCCGTACCCACCCCATTACCCACCCCCGCACTGGGCAGGTCTGCAAGGCACAGCGCTTAAAATACCAGCCCCTGCCTGTGTTGTGCAAGCTACAACCATGGCATGGCCGCAGGGTTTCGCCCACGTTTGGCTTCATTTGGCCTCTCCAACAAAACCCTTGGAGAAAGCCTTAAAATACAACCCGTGCTACCCTCCGGCTCAGAAGCCGTCGGGCAAAACGCAGCAGCACAGGAACGCCAAGCATCTGGCCACAGCCTCTTAAAAGGCCAGAATGCGTCTAGGATCTTCAAGTTTCCCATCCCGAACTGTTATACAAGGCTGCTGTGTGCTCCCTCCCACACAGCCTCCTGCCTCGACTGGGTGAATCATCTGTGCCCTGTAGAAACCTCCAGGGATGACAGATCTCTCTCACACACGCAGGAGGGAGAAGTTATCAGAATGAGTAAAAGTGACACTCCATTTACATCACCAGCACAGCCTGCTGCTGCCCCCCACACTCCTGACTTTACTCCAGAGGAAGAAATCCAGCTTTTCTCAGACTGCAGGACGGTCAGCCCAGAATCTGGAAAGCCAGCCACACACTCGAGTCCAAACTGCAAGCACTGCTGTGTCTTGGACTCGGAGGATCGGTCCGAGCTAGCTCTTCCGCGTGATTGCGGCTTTACAGCCTCTCACCTTGGACTGAAACGTTCAACCTGACAAGACACTCTGGATGCTATCAGGGCCTGGCCTGGACTTGGGACTACAACTGTTCTGCAAGTCTAAGATGCTGCCACGCACACGCCACCTCTGCCTGCAAGACAATTATGCCACAGCGACTTCTAAAACAGTGCTGTTCAGAAATGAGTCGCTGAACGGTGGGAAGAGGCTGACATGCACTGTTCAAAGTCCTCATTATCCCCTGTTCCACAGGAGAAAGCCAGCTGCAACATAAAGCTTCAGCTGCAAGAATAAAGCCAGCACCACATTGTGTAGTTCAACTCACAGCAGCGACCTAGGTGCCACTCTGCAAATATACAGAGAACTGTAGGCAGAATTAAGCTGTTGAAGTTTTCAGTACATGTTCCTGGGTATTTTTCCCTTTAGCTGCCAGGAAAATCAGCACAATTCATAGAATCACAGAAAATGCGGGTAGGAAGGGACCGCAGTGGGCCACAGCTAGTCCAGCCCCCTGCTCCAAGCGGGACCAGCCCCAACTACATCATCCCAGAGAAGGTTTTGTCCAGACAGGTCTTAAACCCCTCCAAAGACGCAGAGTCCACCACCTCTCTGGGTAGCCTGTTCCAGTACTTTACGACCCTCCTCGTGAGAAAATTTTTCCTAAAAATGTTGTTAGCCCGCAGAGGGCTGCTCCGGCTGGCTGAAGGCCTCTAGGGTCTGACAAGCCCGGTGCTCTCAATCCTGAGGAGCTGGGGTAGGCTGAGGGCACATCCGAGACAGCTCAGGGAAGCTTACGGTACAGCAGCCCAAACAGGTGGCCAGCTGAATTTAAAACCACCACCAACCACCAAGTCAGTTTTCCCAAATTACTGGGCTTTGAGAAGAGGAAGCAAAACCCCAAAAGGAAAGTGGAAGCCTCCACTTTTATGCTGTCAAAGATCTAACTCAGAGCAGCTCCGGCAGATCTTCTTCTAAGTGTTCTCCCACTCCCCAGCTGTACCCAGACACAGCAGGCGGGCTCCGAGACCATATGCCTTAGGATAACGAGGCATGCAGGCAGCCAAGAACAGTGCAGGCTGTCTCTGAACTGCCTTATTTCACTGGTGCATTAAACAAGTAGAAGCGTAACTGAGCTCCAATTAGTGACATGTGAATTTAAAATCAGGAATGTTCAGGATGAAGAGAGGCAGCCATAAAAGTCAAATTTGTGGCTTACTCAGGGAGATTTCCAGTGTCTCATTTTGGTGCAACCATCCAAAACAGTGTTTTTCTATAGTAGCTCAGTGTTCTAGGTAATCAGGTAGAATGAGCTTCAGGAGATTAACTATCAAAGACCCAAAGCCTTATAAACAGCGTGCAAAAAGCAACTGAGCCTCACCCTGCAATTATTTGCTGCCGCTGGGGAAGAACAAGCTATACAAATCTCATAATACAGCAGTGAGCACAAGGACACCATTTCTTTGTTTGCTCCCAGTTGCACTCGCATGCTCTGTCTTGTCTTGTATGTAATGGCTGGGACTGGCACAGTCTCCTTGTGATGTATCTGTGCACGCCAGGTGCTGAAGGGGTTATGCATTAGGATTACTGCAAGCAACAGTTCAAGCACAAGTTGACTGTGAAATACCTGGAAAAATGGAGAAACAAGGCATGTGCTCGCACAGGTTCGGCTGCAGCTGGGATTTGCCCCGGCCCCGGGCACACGGCGCTCCAGCTCTGACCTGCACCCCAGCTGCGTTCCTGCCGGTTCACAGACCACAGCCAAAGGGGATGTTGCGCTGCTCTGGCCTAGCACAGACCGCAGAACCCGCCAGCAGTCCCTGCCCTCAGACCGCTCTACGCACACGTGGAAGAAAGACCAGTATAACTCAGCAAACCGAGAGCAGCTCTAAAGCAGCGTGTCAGCCCATTTCTTCAGTGCCATTTCAGAAACTTAAGACACACGGGCTGAGCACAAAGACAAAGTCCTTGCAAGACAAGTGCATCAGACCGCCTGTGGCAGGTGCTCCGACTAGACCGCCTAGCGGGCTGGGTTCAGGCGCTGAATCACAGCAGCCTCAGCCTCATTTCAGAAGTGATGACTGGCGGCGCTGCTCGGAGGACCCGAGACTCCCAGCCACACCGCAGGGCCGGGGGGAGCAGGAATACCCCAGAAGCACCGTCTGGGTCTGCACGGCACTGCATTGCGCTGCTTAAGGCAGGGGGGTTCTGCCCGCGCCGAGGTGCCTGCAGTGTCGCGCTGGGGCAGGGGCAGGGGCAGGGGCGGGCTCCTTCTGTCCTCAAGGAAGACACTAAACTGTGACCTGTCCTCTCTCCTCGAGGACTCGCCCTGGCCAGCTCAGGTTTCTGCAGGTATTCTGCCTTGAGGAGTCAAGCCCTCGGGCCAGGATGAGGTAGTTTCAGTGCGCTTGGACTGCCCCGAGAGGCCACATCCTGCTCTGAAGAGAACAAGACGCCCACGGACGTTTCCTCCGAGGAGCCGCCGCTCTTCCAGGAACAACGCGCCCGGGCGCGCCTCTGCCTCCGCCCGCAG
>NW_017728935.1:6178498-6197636 GCF_001723895.1 Crocodylus porosus | reverse complement strand
GCGCGCGGAAGGCGCCTGGGCTAGTGCAACACGCGGAGCGGGCGCGCACGCTGGTGCAAGGACACGTGCAGATGGGAAAGAGCGCAGAGGACACCTTGATGCCCGCCGTTTCTCTCTCCCAGAGGCATAAAGGCGCTGGGTTTCGTATCAGCGGGGGACAGAGTCAGTCCCCTCTGACGGCCACCCAAGTCCAGCGGCGGCCGGCTGGCAGCGCGGGCCGCGAAGGGGCGCAGGTGCCCCGCGCGCCGCTCCCGCCCCGCCACCGACCCGCCTAACGGGGGACAGGCGGGAGCGCGTGGCCTCGTGGCTCTGTCGCGAACATCAGGGCCGTGTCTAGCCATGTGAGCCCGCCATGAGCCTTCCAGGCTCCCCAGAGCAGACGCATTGCACAAGCTTGCACGACCCGGAGCTCACATCACGACTTGCGGAGGAAGGAAGCGGGGTGCAAGACGCAGACTCAAGGCGGCGTTGTCCCGCATGTAATCGATCCCTTGCTTTGCACGGCGCTTCCCATTTTGCCTGGACAGCGAACTTTTTTCCGTATTGTTCTGGAAATCAATAATGATTTCTGTCCCCACCCAACTGAAGCAGTTTTCTGCATGGCCCCATGAGCGCTGCACCTCTCCTGAAATCCAAGGATGTTCCCGACCCTGGTTTGCTCATAAGCCTGTGGCCTTGCTCCCTGCGAGGGGGGCCCTGGAGCGCGCACCCAGCACTGAGGAGGAGCCCGAAGCTGTTGTTGTGATAAAGCCGGGCAGAAAAACAGCGGAGCGGGGCTGCCTCTTGCATAGCTGAACTCCTCACCTCCCGTTTTGAGGACAGCCTTTCCGCTTTTCACTCTCAGGAAAAGAGGACATCCTTCATGCAGGAGCGCCTCTGTGCCACTGATGAAGCACCAAGTAGCCATTAGCACTTTTTCTCATGCATGTCCCTGGCCTTTTGCAACCTGGAGTCCTTCTCGCGAGGATTCATTAGGCGACTAGTTTGGTGAGTTAGCTGGTCCATGCCCGAGGTTCTGATCTAGATGAAAGGGAGAGGAGTGGGATGGAGCTGGCAGAGCAGCACGGGGAGGAACGCAGGAAATCTGCAACGCAGCAGATGAAAAATGGGCCAGTTGCCCAAAGAGGTCAGAGTCCGCGCACACGGACGGCAGCCCCTCTGCCCTCCCTGCAGCAGGCGTGCTTACTGCGTGCTCCGGATCACCCGGCTGTAAGAGAAACCAGTGCCAGGCGCACTGCCTAGAGCAGGGCCGGGAATGATAACCCTTCACCCACTTCTAAATGCACGCCACACTGAGATCTAAGAGCTGTGTGTGGAAGTGGGGTCTCTCATACTTCTGCATGAGCGAGGGGTTGCAAAGCCGGGGGAGCTGCCAGCCTAGCTCTCAGCATTGCATTTTGCTCGGGAGACAAAACGTGTGGTGGCTGAAAACAGAATACGCTGTGACGATGGCAAGGCATCGCTGCACCTGGCGTTGCAGCAGAAGCAACGCTTGAGGCACACCGTGGAAGCCACAGAGGTGTCAGCCAGGAGCCCTGGGCTCCAGTCCCGGCTCTCTGCAATTAGCCTGCTGAACGACCAGGGGCATGTCACTTCACCTCCCCGAGCCTCAGCTTCCCCATCTGGACAACGGGGGGAATTGTGCTGGCCTTTTTTGAGCCCTGCAGGTGAAAGACACTGGATAAAAACTACGGCGTAATGTTCATTCTTGTAGTGGGAACCTATTTCTGCCCCGCAGGAACGCAGGCAGGTCTGAGGTGGTGTTCAGCCAGCTCCAGGGACAGCACAGAGGGGCTAGGATGGAAAGCACAGATCCCAGCTAATGATGAAGCTGCAGGGGAAAAATGGCTGGCAAAATGGTAACTCCCTGGGTTGATATTTGGCAAGGACACCAGTTCAGCAGTTCCTGCTTCTAGTCAACAGCACTGTGGGACCAGTCAAGGGACAAATGGTCACTCCTCGGTTTTATGTCTCCTCCGAAAGACGGATTTAATTTTAATCCCTTTTGGAATTTTACTTGTAATGGAAACAGGATGTTATTACAGGATATTGAGCAGCACATTGTACTTGAATGTAACCACCAGCAGCCTTGCTGTCCTTACAACTGGCAGGAGTTGCACTGGTCACTAATCAAATCCAAGTCCATGCCCTGCCAAACCCTCCTGCGACTGAGGCACCACTGCAAAATCCAGCCAGTCCACAAAGGGCGGTCTGCAGCCCCTGCAAATATGAGTGAAACCTGTAGCAATTCTCCGCAGGAGCGCCAGCTTTAACTTTCCTTGCCGCTGAGGCCTGAGTAGGTCTACGAGCCTGGGCTGCACATTGACCATGAAGACCCAGCCCTTGCCAGGGAAGAGAGGTGACCCACGAGCCCAAATGCCGCCACTACTGGAGATCTGGGCACAGGTATCCTTGTGAGAGACCCATCCCAGCCTTTCCTGACCTGCAAGCTCTAGAAAAGCGGTTTGTGAACTTTCGGGGCCTCCTTTTCCTACATCCCCTCACTGCAGAGGCATCCTGAGTTGGGCGGTTGCCTCTGAAGGAGTTAGCCTATAAGGTGCCACGCTCGCCCTGCCTTCGGCCACATCCATGAGCCAGCCTCCCACGGGAAACCTGCTGGTCTCTCTCACCAGATGGCAGAGACATGGCATTGTTCAGAGTTATCCTACTGTAACCACCCCTGTGACTGCTCAGAAAATAATCTGCTGCAGAAAGCATCAGAAGGGGCAAAAGCTTAAACTGGCAGTTAATATTGAATGTCTCTTTCAATTGTGGTCTTAATTACTCTCATTCAGGCTGCTATTTCTCTCCTTTCTCAATTAGATAAGACCCCAGGTTTCTCTTTGTGTAGCATCCCCCACCCGCTATCAGTTTCACAGACATTTACCCCCCTGGGAGCCAGTGTCCCCACCTCGCCACCCCCCTCGATGAGATCTTATCTCCACAAAGAGGCCTTAGGTCTCAGGATCCTCGGATAATGCTGTTATCTCTGAGCTGGTCAACTTTTATGTCCCTGGCTGGGCAGCGCCTGTCTCTAGGGGCTGTTCTCATACCTGCTATGCATGCTCATCCTGCGGCTGAGGACTCAGCTGGGGCTGTGGGGGAGATTCAGTTGTATCTGGATGGTCCGACCAGGGACTTGTTAGCACAAGACATGTGGTGGGATAGAGCTGCCTTCACTTGCAGAGTAACCTCGAGTGCAGGGAGCCGCACAGAGATATTCCCATCCAGCTTGGCCCCTGGCTCTGTCACCTCCAGGGAGGACTCACACCTAGGGCCAGAAAAGGAGACCCCGACTCCCACGCCTGCATGCAGCGCATTCCTAAGCCCTGCAGGTCTTTGTCGGCCTGACATCCTGCTGTGCCGGCCACCTCCAGCCACATCAAACGCAGCTCTGATTCATGCTGTGGTTCCTAATTACCCTCAGATTACAGCCACCAGTTGGCAGGGAGCAGGGCCTGGGGTGCTCACCACCTCCAGGTCTGTTCAAGCCACCGAAGCACCGCAGAGCCGCTCTGCCCGGGGGCAGGATCGCCAGAGACGCAGACACAGGGGCACAAATTCAGGGCAAATCTCACGTCTGGGGACACTGGGGCTTGTCCCAGGACCTCTGGGACTGTAGATGGCTTTACCTCACCGAGGCACATTACATATAAAGTCATTTGTATTGAGTAGACGCGTAACAGCATGGTAACACCCCTTGGTTTTTTCCCCAGACGATGGGGAGCCCTCTCTCCAGGGCCAGTGCAGAGTGGCGGGGGGTCATCGGGAGGGAAAGCTGGAAGAGCAAGGGCGAGGGCGCCAAGGAGGGAGAAGACGTGGCTCCATCATGGTGCCTCAGGGCTGCGAAGGAGGCTTCCCCGGCCGCCAGAGCAGCTCCCAGGCACCGGCTGCCTTCTCGCCTCCCGGCAAGACTGGAACTGGGCCCCCCGCTCCCTGCTATCAGCTGCTCCAGCCCCACCTCACACAGCCCCTCTGGGCTTGGGCAGGGCCTAGCAGCCCTGATAGGAGCCCCAAAGCCAATCTCCGAGGAATGTGGTTATTTTTTCTCTTCTCCAGCCAACTCGCCAACTCTGGAGTTGCTCCTGGCTTGGCTCACCCAGCAGGAGGGCTGAGGCACTGGTAGCCAAGGGGCTGGGTATGATGACTATGCTCACGCGGACCAAAGGGCAGGACAGTCGAGGGAGACAGAAGTCCATCATTAACTGGGAACATAGGCGGGAATCCAGGGACAACAGGAAGGACAGTTCTGCTTACCCCAGTCACCGAGCCTGGAGCAAAGTGCACCCGCATGCATGTGTCATCGCACAAGGCGGCTGGCACGGGGGCACATTCCCCTGCATCCTACGGGCACACGGAGTTAGAAAGCCATTGAACTCCCCTTGATCCGCCTGTGGGAGGCGTGCAAATAAGCACATAAACAGTTGAAGAATTGGGGCCGGGACTGGCATTGCCTCGCACCCTCTGCCCCGCATCTCTCGTCTCCTTCTGTGCTTTGGTCTGTGACTCCACTGCCAACCTGCGAGTCGGTGCCCGAGGACAGAGCCGCTCCCAGTGCTGCACCCGGTGCTGTTCAGTGCTCCCCGAGCCTGCAGCGTACACGGCAAGTGCTGTGACCCCGCGAAAGGCCCACAGCACAGCTGGGGTGTGAATCCACAGGCTGCTGATTGCTGCCCCACAGCACCCGCAGCTCCCGCGAGCAGCCCGAGCTGGGGCTCTCGTAGCGCCCCTGCCTGACAGCCAAATCCAGGCAAAGCCCTGGCAGGCTGCACGTGCCCATCCAAGAGCATCATACACCCTGGCCTCTGTGGCAACCAGCACATCCCTGCTCGGGCTTCGTTCGGCGGGCCTAACAAGTGTAGACCAAGAGTTAAAGCATTTGTACCTGAGACAAGGTGGTCAGCACGGCACCATGCGCTCCGCTACAAAGTCCCTGTACTTCCCAACCCTCTTATACAACAATCAAACCAAATACTGTAGTGTGCTGCGGTGCCCCAGCAAGGTCGACATTCATCTCAGCCCCAGGCCCAAGGGGAGGCTCAGGCAGTCGTGCTCCTTGCTCCAGATGCTTTTCTCATTCTCTTTCCAGAGGGCAGAGCCAGGCCGTGGGGGAAGCAGATTCCACCTCCTGGGCTTTGCTCCCTGGAGAGGGCTGCGCAGCGGCCGCACGCTCCCACAGGTCCTCCTTGCTGTTGGACGTAATAACAAACATCGCCTCACATGGCAATGGCAGGCTGGAGCCTCTGCACACTTCCTTTCTGCTGCTGAGCTAAACGCTTTGGGGGCTGCACTTTGTCTCCGCTAAGTCTGGCGGCGAGGAGAGAGAAGCAGCTGCCAAATGCCTGCAAAGCAGGAATGCAAGAGGGAGCTCAGCACAGGAAATGAGAGGAGGAACATGGCACGGGGAGGCACGAGATGCCAGGCCAAGAAGCTCACCGCAGAGCCAGCATCTGCTTGTTCCTGCTGGCCACCTCAGAGCATTTCCCTGTGCAAACATAGGGGCAAATCCAGCGCTCGCCAAAGCACCTTGAAAGACTCCAGTTGAGTGAAATCCGAGTCCTCCTGAAGTTACTGGGACTCTGTGTCAGAGCAGCAGAGATATCGCCCGCAATTGCCCAAAAGCGGGCATTGGTGCCGGCCACTAGCAGGGCAGGCTCTTTGCTGGAATAAGTTGGGGGAAGGATGAATAGCTGCATACACGCTCATGAGGCCTCAGCTCATTGGGCACAGGAAAGAAACCATGGCCTGGGTGGGAAACACTGCACACGCCCGATTACCTACCCTGCATCATACATCTTAGGTGAATGCAGGCCTGACCGTGCTCTGTTTGGCCAACCCACGGCTCGTGTCTTCGGGACGCACACAGCAGCACAGTTAACGGGGCTTCAGGGCGCAGCGACTGACCCAGCATCAGCTGCCTCTGGAGACAGAGGAGCCAGAACGGCCTGGCTGGGAAAAAGACTCCGCTCCCAGCAAAGCTCCTGACTTGCTAGTGGAAAATGCATAGTGATGATCCCGTCACTATGAAATTCTACCTGGCAATTGCATCTGCCATTGTCAAGGACAAGAGCTAGACAAAGACTACGAAGAGTCCAAGCATGTTTGCCCCGAATGCTCAGTTTGGGCCACGCTGGCACGCATCCTTGTGTCTGCCCCCGACCCACATTAATCTCTGTGCCGCGCAGGTATGAATATGCGCTCAGGGCAAATGAACGAGCCTCGGCCACAAGAATTCAAGCCCGAGCGGCCTGTGCTCACCCAGGCAGGGAGCAGATGCAGTGGGGTTTGGCCAGCCCAGCCAGCTCCGATCAGCAGCAGAACCAGCGTCCCCAGTGCGTACGGGCCCACCTGCAGCAGGAGGGAACTGGGAAGAGAAGCCAGGGGCCACTGAACAATCACAAATATTCAGAACAGGCTGAGCCTGCCGGATGAATTCCTCCCTGGAATTGATGTCCTCTGCTCCGGTAACGGCTCCTGAAGTCGTTGTTTTTTCTGCATGACAGAGCTCTCCAAGCCAAACGTCCCGTGAAGTAAAGAAGCCCTCATTTCTAAGAAGGAAGATGTTGTCCAATGTCCACCTCAGGGCAAACGTCCTGCCCCTGTTAGTCCCAGGAAGCCAGACGGCTACCCGGCAAGCTCCATGGGCAAGAACAGGTGTCGTGGGTGGCACAGAAGGTCCGGGAACCTGGAAGGACAGGAAGCACGCTGGCATTCAAATTGTGTTTGGAAGAGCATTTGTTTATCATCCCAGGCCAAAGTTGACACGCTCTTGAAACCCACTGTCTGGGATTTGGCCTCCCGTCCTACGAGCTAGGTAGACGTCAACAGCCCCAAAGAGCAGCAAGATCTTGTTTGTGATTCAACCCTCTGCTGCCAGGTCAAAGCTATTCTCTGTGTAGGTGGAAGTTCACTAGGGCATCGCCAGCAGGGCCCAGTCGCCTCCCTGCGCGCTGTCGGCTCCGTGGTCGGGAGAAGAGGGGGTGACGGTTGGTGTTGCTCAGTAAAAGCCAGGCAGGGCGTTGACGACCCCTCCAATGCCGGCTGTTGTGCTGCACACCTTAGCCTGGCAAAAGCTCACCCTCTCGTGTTGGCCTTCGTGACATGGAGGCAGGGACATTCAAGACAGGACTGCGGAAGCACAGATGCTCCGGAGAGGAGAAGGCAGAAAAACAGCCCAAAACCCCAATGTGCTTTCACAGTCAGGAGTGGTGGGATGCGGGCACGCTGGGTAAATGGCATGCCACTGATGCCACGCTCCTTCAGCACAGGTAGGAAACAGTCAGGGAAAGGCAGGACGTGGCAACACCTACGCGGTCGGAGCACCACCAGACGTGCCACCCCCAGCGCACCTCCCAAAGGCCTGGGTAGGACTGGTTCAGCCCCTACCCTCACATAAAAAGGCACCTAATTCCTTTATCCTGTTTGAAAATCCCCCCACCCGTGATGGGATATTTATACAGCCCCAAATGTTTGCTGGGAGCTTGAAACAAAAACAGAGGGACCCACAGTACCTCTTATCACCTGGAAAAACACTTCAACTGCTTTTTATCTTCCTGACTGTCCTGTAATGTTTAGCCAACTTGCGTCTGCAGCAGGGAGACACAGATAAGGGCTGGTCAGATACCAGAGGAACAGAGGGGATGTTGGGCTGACTCTTTCCCTTCCTCCTGCCCCTTTACTGAATAACTGCCCTGAACTTTTGCGGGGTCAGCCCTGGGTCTCGGGAGGGGATCCCTGCTCCTTCGGGACTAGACAGCTGCCACGGGAACTGCTTATCGAGCTCATCCAGTGTTTTGTGGAGATGCCTGCAGACAAGCTCCTCCGGGGCTGCCAGCGGTACATCACAAGCACTGATGGACAGAGTCCCCCCGCGCCTCGTGAAGGGCCGTGGCCAGCTCGCTGGTAGGAAGCCAAGGTGCGTCCAGGTGACTTGGGAGACCCAGTTTCTCTTCCTCAGACGATCGTGTGTAAACCACAAGGCTGCGGGACAGGCCGAGGGAGCTCCTCGTGCAATAAGGGGGTCAAACGTTACCACACCAGGTAGATTCTCTTTTGGGGATGGGTCCAGAGCCCTTCAAAATCGCCTGGACTCTTTCTCCTGGCTCTGCTGGGCCTGAGCCATGTCCCTCGGACCGCGGGGGGCAGAGAGCTGGCCGCGGGAGAGCCCCCGTGCCAAGCCGGCAGTGGCTTGCCCCTCCACGCACGCTCTGTAGGGAGGTGACAAAAGCCATCTGAAGTGTCCCGGAGGCCAAAACCTCAGGGCGAGCAAAGGGCGGGAGATGCTGCTGCTACTCAGAGCCGCAGGTCTCTGTTTCTCAGCGCCGCGTCCTGCACAGGGGGCCGTGCACCCCTCTCCGTAGTCAGACCTGCTGCCCCGGGATAAGCAGGGGCCTGCCTAGACTGCAGAGACCGATCCCTCTGCTCCTTGCCCTGTGTAGCACCCAAACCAGGACCTGCATGAGGCTGCGTAAGGCCATAACAAGATTAGCCCGTGATATGACCGCTGTGAGATAATCCACCGCTGCATACGATAAACCCCGGGATCTTATTATGCTCTGATGTGATCCTGCCACACGGACGAGGGCAGAGCACTGTCCCCAGCTACCTGTGGCCGGCCAGGCCTCCAGGCGGTCCTCGCTCCTCCAGGACCCATGTGCTCTCTGTGGAGCCCGCTGTCCCGCGCTGTTCAGTGTAGTTGGGGTTATCAGCGAGAGCCGTCCTGTGCTGGCAGGTCCCATTGACTCCCCACTGGGCCACCAGTGCTCTGCTTGTTTGCCTTGCCCTGCTCCTTCCAGCCCCCGCAGCTGACCTCCACTGGCCCGCCGCACCTCTGGGGGCCTCCGGGACAGGGGCCACGCTTCTGCTGGCTGTTTCGCTGGCTGAGCCTGCAGTGCAGCCCTTTCTTTCAGCGTGCCTGGCAGGGCAAATAGGGCAAACTCCACTCATGGCTGCAAAAGTGCTGGAGAGCATTGCATGTGACGAACTGGAGGGCAGTCAGGAGGACATCCCCCTCCCCAGCGTAGAGAAGGGGCCTGCAGGTGAGGGGTCCCGGGACATCACTGCTCAGCCTCTCCCCGCATTTTCCACGTGCTGCAGCTGTGGTTCAGGGCGCTGTTTGCAGGATCCCTCTCCCTGCCCATGCGTCTGTGCGGCTCGGAGCTGGTCAACCGAATGCTGGAGGCCTCCGAGCGAGAAAGCACCATTTGCCGCCCTGCTGAAAGCCCCAGAGGCTGCAAGGCAGGAAGCCCTTCACTTCATCGGGGGCTTTTTGGCTGCTGGGCTGATCTGTGGTTCTCCCCTGTCTGCGGACCCTGGCGAGGCATCCCGGCTTCCCCTGAAACAAGGAGCCCTTGACTGCGTGACTCACGGGAGCACGATGCAAACGAGGAACACCTCCATTCCCACAGGTCCGTACGCACAGGCTGCTGCACCCTGGGGCACATGGGGAAGGGGGTGAGGGCTGCTGGGGGCCAGGAGGGGACCGGGCCCTATAGGGGAGGCTTTAGGGGGCTCTTTTCAATGGGGTTTCTGGTGTAAAAACTCAGACCCCGCTGAGCTGGTTCAAGCAGACATGGAGCAGACATGGCTTTGCTATTGTCGGACCCTTGGAGCGTGTGCTTTCCTCCCAGAGCCAGGGAGCAAGCGCTGCTATCCTGCCAGAGGAAAGCCCCCCCAGAGGGGAAGCCAGGAGAGGGGAGGGGGCTGGAATGCATCCCAGGGAGGGGCTGTGAGGGGCAGAGACAGGGAAATGCCTGGGGGGCAGCGAGATAAGGCCTGGAGAGCTCTCACCCAGGTCAGACCCCTGACACCTTCCCCCCATTGTTCTGCAGGCTGGGACGTGAGGAGCCTCCACACTGCTGCGGCCTCTGCCCTTCCTCCCCTTCCCCAGCCTCATGCCGCCCTCATCCAGCTCTGAGCCCTGAGCCCGTCGCCTGGCCATGCACACAGGTCAGCAAAGGCCCCCTCAGGGAGGCCGGATCCGGCCTCGCTGCCAACTTGGTGCTCTCTCTAAAGCAGGCATGCTGCTGCCTTGCTTATTAGGCGTCACACATGCACACGCATGCACACTCACATGCACACGCATGCATATGCGCACACACCCAGGAGCCATGCTGCCGGCACTGGCCCCAGCTCACTGCACTGGTTTGAAGCAATGCTCCGTACCTTGGGGGCCTCTTTCCCATGCTGTCAACAGTGATAACAAGCTCCCTGCGCTAGGATCCAACCCATGACGCAGCGAGGGCCTCCACGGGCGGTAGCAGCAGCACCAGGCAGGCCGCCCGCCACATGCTACGAGCCCTGTCTGCAGCCGCAGGCATACTCAGCAGCCCTGGGTTGGACTCTCCACTCGTGTCCTGAATGTGGGGGTCAGGGACCCCCGGGCTTGCCCTCACTGTCCTGGTCCCCTGGGATAAGCTGCACTGTCCCGGCTCCAAGTCGACTGTCCTGTCCCTCCGGATAGTCACACGTGTCAGCTAGCACAAGGGCAGGGCTCGCTTTTTATCCCGGGGGGACAAAGCCCAGTGAGGCTGGTCTGGCACAGAGCTGACCTCATGGTGTGATCACAATCCAAGCTTGGTTCAGCTTTGCTCAGGCCAACTGGGGACAGGTTTCACATGCACCCAAACGAGCCCCTCCTGAAGCAGGAGAAGCACGTCCATGCAGGGTTTGTGCCTGGCTAGCTGAGGCAGAACAGCTGTGCGTGTGGACACGGGCCCAGCCTCGCAGAGAAGCCGATTTGGAGCCGCCCTGCCGTGATGCAGAACAGTGCCCCGTTTGAGAGTCCCCCAAGCTCCTGGCCAGGTGCCTGGACACAGGAGCCAGCTCCGTCCCCCGCATCCTCCGGCACAGGGGAGCTATTAACAAGGGAGACAAAGGACAATTCTGCACTTGGCAGTTGCTGCAGATGCCAAGACCTGGCCTCTCCTGCGGGCTGGCTTTCGGGCAGTCTCGGGAGGGAGGTTCCCCCCACCTTCGACTGCCCGGGCTGCACCTGGCAGGGACCTGACCTGACCCCAGCGCCGGCCAGCCCCTGACATCTGGACACAGGGCTGTCTCTCTCTCTCTCAGCAGCTCTGCTTCCCTGTCCCTTGTGTGCCAGGACACCGGAGGGGCACCTGCCCTCCCCAGGCAGGCCCAGAGGTCCCCCAGCAGCCACCAGCAAGTGGCTGGACTCCCCAAGGGGGGACCTGGCCTGGCACTAGCTTGACCCTGTGCCCAGCTGCTCCAGATGTGCTGGCAGCCCGTGCACTCCTGCCTTCTGCACGCACTGCAGTCAGAGCAGGGACGCGCCCTGTCTAGGCACGCTGCCCTGTTGCGTGTTCTCGGGAAACAGCATCGCTGTGCTGTCCGTGGGGAGAGGTCCGGAGCAGTTTCCCCAGCATCGCCTCCTGGTCCCGTCCTCCTCGTCTGGGCAGTTCAGCGTGTAGCCCGGCATCGCAGCCGCCTTGTGCTCTGCTTGGCCCCGAACGGCTCATGAGCCACCCTGGACTCTCTCCATCGCTCCATATTGCGGCACTCCTCATTAGTACAATTAATAAGCCGCTTCTGTCAAGTCGATCAGATGCCAGGCTCGACAGCAGCGAAAGGCTTTGCCAGCTCAAGTGGGGAGATTCTGGCAGCGCTGGGAAACGGTCGGAAACCTTTCATCTGAGCAGGAAAGGAATTGTGGGACTGGGATTCTCTCAGGTCATGTTTATTTATCGCCGACTCGTTAGTATAATGAATCAGATCCCCTGTCACTGTGAATAAAGTCACAGGTCCACTGGAAGGGACTTGGCAGAACACCTCGATATTATTCGCGGTGGCGCAGACCCAGCCCCATGAAGGAGGATGCTGCAGCCCCGGCGCGCGCCCAGCTGCGCAGACACAGGTGCACGCCGCTCGCTGCGTGCCCCCAGCCGGTGAAGGCACGGTCCCATTGCGGCAGCCCAGTTCATCCCAGGACAGGCCCCTCCAGGAGAGGGGGATCCCGGGACGCTCCACACCGCACGGGCGCAGGGGCTGGGCACAGCAGCGCTGACGTTGCAGGGACGTGGCCAGTCACTTCCTCGCACCCCCAGGCAGACCAAGCCCAGGCTGCTTGCTGCCCTCAAGCCCCGCATGTCTACGCAAGGGTCTGCCCCCAGCAGGTCTGGCTCTGATGGAGGCCAGCAGGGCAGGGCCATGGTGTTCCAGGGAGGAAGGGCAGGGCCTGGGTGCACTGCCTCTGCTCTGGCAGTCTCAGGGCACAGACACGGGGCTGCTGCTGCCTTTGGCCCTGGGGACCCTGCGCTGTTTTGCTGAACTTTGCTCTGCTGGTTACCAATTGCGGCCTTTGGAGCCTGCTTTAGGCCCTTTCCAAGCCACAGGAATGGATCCAGCTGCTGAACTCCCCTGTGCTGGTCTTGCAGGGGTGCAAAGCCTTCGCGGGCACCCATGCATGATGAGCTGATGAAGCCACTTGCTCCATTCCTGTAATAGCCAGTCCCACCGCTTTGCAACCAGTGCCGGGACCTGCCTTTGCAATGGGGCTCCAAGCACACTCAGCAAGGACCGGGTCCGCACCCCGAGCCAGCAGTGTGGCTGCCCTGGGAAGGACTGGAGACCCTTCGGCCCCAACTGAGACCTTCCTCCGGGCGCCAACAGGAAAAGATCCTCTGGCCCTCCCCTCCCGGTCCCCCAGATCCTGCCAGGAGTGATGAAAAGTTGGTCTTTATGGCAATGGCTGTGACATCGCCTGTCCGACATGCTGACTTCACTGCAGGCCCAATTGCTGGACAAGGCTCGGGGAGGGGAAAGGTCCTTTTCTGAGCAGCCCAAACGAGTCCTTGTAAAGCAGAGACGTAATAGCCGCAACCTGTAGTGCAGACAGGTTACTCATCCCGTGCATGCTCATGTAAACAGCATCACCAGCTACAGCCTGCAAAGTGCACTGAGATTACCTTTTCCAAAGGCGCCGGGATCCGCCCTGAAGCTGAACGCACAGGTTTTAATTAACTGGATTTGGGTTTGATCTAAAGATTGATTTCATAAAGTCCCATTTAATTTTTAAACGTAACTTAAAGGTCATAAAGTAACAGTCATATTTTACAGTTAAATTTATCATGGCGTTTGGCCTCAACACTGGAATAAACATTAAATTGTCTCTAATTTACCGCTGGTAAGATGCAGTTAAGGGAGATCATTAATTCTTGATTTCCTAGTCTCTGACGAGGGCCCTCCCAACCACTAAAACTAGCTAGACGGTTAATGCAGGACCTCCTGTTTGCCAAGAGCCAGACCACATCCACTTGGCAGGGGACGAGAGGGGCGCATGTGCCTGCCTTTGCTGTGACACCCTCTGTGCTGCCCATGCCCCAGGAATCAAACAGGGCCCCCCAGCATGTGCAGGCCTATCACAGCATCCACCCTGCACGCTCCAAAGCAGACTCCTGCGTGCTGTGACTGCTCCACTGGCGAGCCCGGCTCTCCCCTTTCTGTCTGGGCAGCAGAAGCACAGGTCAGGGAGCGACGGGGCGTACCCAGCCCTGGTGCACCTGCTCTGAGCTGAGCTGACAATACCAGCACGTGCCCCAGCACACGCGTATCTCTGCTCTGATGCGGGGCAGAGCCCAGGGCACTGGCCACGTACCTTCCGCACCCGATCCCGGCCCGAAGCTCCGGCAGAAACCTCCGCGCTGCAAGGCCGCGTTCCCCGGCACTCCCCTGGCGCGCCTTTGCAGCTGCGTGAGGCGCGGCCTGGAGCCATGAGATGCTAAGCACAGACAGAGATCCCAGTGGTTGTGTCATTAGCCAGAGGAAATGTTGCCGGCTGTAGGGTTTCAGACTGTCACTTGCAATTTAGGAAGGCACGGTGAAGGGCGCTGGGAGAAGGCTGGAGAGACGGGATACGTGCAGATACTGTACAGAGCATTCAGAGCCGTGTGCAGGTGACTGGGTGCAGAGAAGCGGAACTAAAAACCACAGGGCCCGGCAACAAACCTTGGGCCCCAGCTGTCAACCAGCAAGACGTGCCCATCTCACCGTTACAGGGAGCGCTACTGCAGGAGCCATCACCCAAAGGTGACTACACACCTACACGTGGGAAACGCGGGCCCGCCAGCGAAGGCAGCCGCTCCTGGGATGACCGCTGGCAAATGGTTGAGAATGAAACACAGCCAGGTGAGAGGGGATGTGAAGAAACATTGCCTTCCTGCAAACCTACAACGCTGCTTCCCTTGACGTCAGCGTTTGGCCACCCCAGCTCTGGCAGAAAACGCCAGGGAGCCTTTAACGGCAACCAGAGTCCGGGCCACGGCTTTGCAGCCCGGCAGAACAAAGCATCGCTGGTCACTTCCAAGTTTCTGCGTGCTAAGAAACGCCTACACGCGCAGCACAGCTGGACACGCTGCTGAGCCCAGAAACTGCAGCCCTTGTGCAGCGTGCATTCAGCGACATCTGCACCAAATTCCTCATTAAAAGCCTCAGGGCCAGAAGTGGAGATAATGCAAATCTAATACTTGTGTACAGCTCATAATTAAACCAGACAGCCGGGGCCCCTGCCAAGCAGCTGCCACTTCTGAGGCGGGAAAGTGCTTTTTCTCTGGACTTGAGTTCACTGTAACTTGCTGTTTGCAGGCACCATGGAGCTGGGAAAAGGTCCCCTCTAACTTTCCCGTCTGGCCACGTGGCACACTGCTGCATCCTAGTGGTGCCTACAAGGATGGAGAAGCTTTGCCAGCTCCTGCAAATACTTGTATTAGACTCCTGTTCACTTGAGATCGCTGAAGCCATAAACAGAGCTCAGTCAGTGAGAAGTTCATGGCTCTCCTGTTGCCCACGGGGGCCCTAGCTGAGCTGCTCTGTGCACAGGAGTTAGCTGGGACGTGCTTCTGGGCAGCGCTACTCTGCAGTGCCCTGGCTTTGTGCATCAGCTCTTGCTGCAAGATGATGTCCAACAAGGTTTTTGGGGCTGGGCGGTGGGGAGGCTGCACCTGGAGATGGTCTCAGGGACCTCACGGCCCTCTCCAAGGCCCAAAGGCACGTGTCCCATCTGTCTGTGGCTGCAGTCGAGGCAGGGCATGAGTATATGGTGCCTCTGACCCGTGGCCTCACCGAGGCAGCTCTGCTGCATGCTCTTGGCCCCTGGAGACTCCCTTCCCACTGGTATCCCAGCTTCCGCTCCCAGCTCCTATTGACAAAGCTGTGCTTGGAGAACAATGAGGCCAAATGGCTGTGGAGGGACCTGGCCAGGATAGCCCTTATCTTCACATCCACTCATCTTCCTTGGAAGTCACCGAGGCGCACACAATGCCCTGGCAGCCGCACCGGAGCCCAGGCCCTGTCTGCAGCAGGGGAAGCGCACAGGTCCCAGGCTCCATTCTGCCCCGGGGCAGCACATCCCGCTGGGGGCTGGCGGTGCGGCCACCCGGGGCAAGCATCCCCGTAGCTAGTTCGGTGGGATGGGAACTCTGCCCTGGAGGCCAGGGAGGCTGGCAGGGGCAGGGATCACGGTAGCAGAGACCCAGGATGCAAAGCCTTGGCTGCAGCCTTCTGGATCCCGCACCAGGCTGCAGGAGCAGGTCTGTTGGCAGTGCCAGTTGTGACTGCAGCCTCCCTTTGTCTTCCCACCCAGGCAATGGGAAGAATAATGCTAAATGCACACATTGAGAACCAAGGTCAGGGTCCCCAGTGCCCTGCAGCATGGTGCAATGCCTGCCCCAGCTGCCAGCATGGGGGGCCGGTAGCTCCTCCGGGAATGGGCCTCGAGGAAGGAAACTCGGAGACACGACCGAGCCTGGTAAGACTGGCTCTTGTGTGCCATCCCGTGGTGAAGGCCGGGTCCTGTCGCTGTGGCTGGGCAGCGGGCATGTGGTTTGGAGAAAACCCAGGGAGCTGCTTCCAGGCTTAGCAAAGGGGCCAAGGGACCCTGTCACCACCTTCCCTCCCGCTCCAGCCATCCCCACAGCCCTGCTCCAGGGTGAGCCCAGCCCTCCAGGCTCTGGCCCAGCCGCGCAGCAGGGAGCGTTTCCACAGCTTCAGCCCCTGCATTCACAAACCAGATGCACCAGGTCAGTCCTTCATCCTGCAGAGCAACGGTAAGGAAGCCGTGTGTGTGCATCCTCGGAGAGCACCGGCTCGGAGCTGGGGCGCTCTGTCTGCACTTGCCAGACCTCATGCACGCCCGGGTCTGGGTCAGCCCCAGGGGCGGAGTGGGGACACGGGGGCACGGAGAGGTGAATGCGGGGTTTAGAGCTCAGCTTCAGCGTGGCGTCTGGGCACAGACAGCACTGGGGGCAACCGTGGAAGAGGAAGCGAAGCACAGAGGCACAGGCAGCAGCCAGCCCCAAAGGCTCTGCCCCAAGAGCACTGGGCCTGGTCCCTCCAGTGGGGTGGGGTGTGCTGCCCCTCTAAGGAGCAGCCTAAGCAAACCTGGGTGCAATTCAGAGCCCCTGCCCTGCCTGGTTGGGCTATATAAGTGGGAAAATCCCAGGGAGCCGGAGGGTGGTTGCTTGCTTGCTCCACGATACCTCGGCCCCAGTGGCTCTGTCCTTCCAGCTGAAGCTTTGACTGCTATGAGCCAAGATGCAGAAGGACAAGTCTTAAGGCCCTTATTAAGCTGCCCAAGGGGAAAGGAGAGAGTCAAGCAGCCGGACCCCACGTGCTGACGCTCCAAGGGCCAGCCCCCTCCCAGAGTGCCCAGAGCGCTGCTGCCTGGGCTGGTGGCCTCACCAAAGGAGGTCTCTTTGAGGGGAGCCGGCTGAACCGGTCAGCCTGCACCGAGGCCGGGTGATGGGCAGTTTGAACAGGAGTCACAAGGCTGCTCCCAATCCACAGTCTGGCATGCAAAGAGCAGAGCATCTGTAAAACAGGTTCTTGCCCGTGTTGTCAGGGAGGTGGGAACAGTCCCGTGTGTTTGCAGTAACAACTTGTGGACTTCATCACGGGGCAGCTGGCAGAAACCCACACCTCCTGCTGCAGGTCCAAGCTGAGCTAGGAGAGCAGCCCACCCCGACCTGCCTTCCAGGGTGCTGAGCACGGGCTCCTGGCAGCACTGCGAGCATGTGGCAGCCCCTGGCTGCAAACCCATCACAGCCCTGTTCTGGGCGGTCGGCAGGTGGCAGTGCAGACGCGGCTGCTGCAAGCAAGCAGGCTCTGAGATGGCCACTGGCCCGGGTGCCCAGTCTGGGGTAGCCCCAGGCCAGCTGAGCAGGTAGAGGTCACTTGTGGGGGGGCACATGACCCCCTGATGTGTGTGCCAACAGTGGGGTATGGGCCCGCAGCCAGTGCCTGGCAGCAGCATAGAGTTGTGTCCCCGCTCTGTCAACAATTATCCAGGGAATCATCTCGAATGTGGGGGTGCTCAGCACTTGGAGGAGTCAGGCTCCCTAGCATGGGGCACCCCAACTTCGATTGGGATGGTGTGCTAGACTGGCCCAGCCCTGTGGGAAAGGGCAATCGTGGTCTGCAGGGCTGCCGGTCACTGCCTTCTGAGCCCAGCAGATCAGCCTTCCCCTGCGCGCCTGGTTCCTGACCCCAAGGGAACGTTTGTGCAGTTGGTTGTAATGAAGTGCGTGCCGTGTCTGTGGCCAGCCTGGCTAGGGTGTGCACCAGAGGTGGCCCTGGAGCAGGGGGGCACTCTTTGCCCTCAGCACCTCCTGAGCAGGGCTCTGACAGGGCTGCCCTGCAACTCTAGTCAACAGCAATCGACAATACCGGAGCGGTTTGTGGCCCCGGATGCTGGACAAGCAGGCTGCTTCTGAAGCACAAGCGTGGGGCCTGAGGGCCACTGCCCACGGTGGAACCGCTCTGCGGGTGTGGGGAAAAGCCGGCCCTCCAGGCCGACAGCTGAACCAGCCCCACTGGGGCTGGAGGGGAGGAACGGCAGAGCGCACCCACCCAACTCCCCTGCACGTCAAGGTGCCGCTCTCCAGCTGTGCCGCCAGGTGGCACTCGGTGCAGCCCCTGCGAGCCGGCAGCCAGGCCCCGGCAGCACAGACAGGGCTAGGCAGGGTGACAGGACTGGTTCAGTCCCTAGAAGCCGGCACAGGCCGCAGCTGGCTTCCAGCGACCCTCAAGGTGTCTGGCGCAGTCTGAAGCAAGTGCCACTGCTTCCTCCCAAGGGCCCGAGATGTTCCCCAGGGAGACTTCTGCCTCTTCCCTGTGCTGGGGCTGGGCTGCAACAGGGAGGGCCCTGCTCAGCACCAGCCCCTCGGCGCATTCGGCCAGCTGCTCCCAACCGGTGTTGGCTCCATGACAGGCTGGTGCGGCCGCACGAGACAAGAACGCAAGCCAAGGTAGGCCACTCCACCCCTGCGCCGAGGCAGCTGCAGCCCTTGATGCTCAGAGGCGAGCGTCCCAGGAGCCGAAGGCTGCACAAAGCTCTGCCGAAACTGCAGTGACTAGCGTTGAGAAGGAGGGACGGGCTTTCCAGCTCCTCCACCTGGCGGTTGGGAGGTGCGTGAAGCCAGCGGTTCCCAACACTTTTCCACGCCCGCCCCCCACGCAACGTGTCAGTTGCCAGCTTTCACTTGTATTTTGCCCACAGCAAAACCAGAGCAGCTCTCCTGCTGCAGAGCCTCGGGCAGACACAGCAGGGCAGGGGGTTTTAGCACCTGTGCAACGGTCTTGATGCCCCATTATAAATCCACGGTGCAGGCGCACCTCGAATACGGTGCCCGGCGCTGACTCCACGCCTCCGAGAGGAGAGAGAAGGTCCAGAGAAGGGCAGCGAGGATGAGTGCTATGGAAAGGTTCATAGCAGAGACGGTATCTTTGATTAGACCAACAAGATTTTTGCAAAAAAAAAAAAGTCTTTAATCGCAAGCTTTCGGGCACAAACCCCCTTCACCAGGCGCGGGAGAAAAGATGGTAACAGGTCTCCTGGGTAGAAACACAAGCTGACATTTCACAGGAGTTCACGGAGGGAGGGGCTCGCAACAGGGAGCGCCGCTCGCAACAGGGAGCGGGAGAAGCCGAGGAGACACGCCAGCGAGCCACGTGCCGCCCCCCCGGCCGCCCGCTTCCGGGGCAGGCCCGGCCCGGCCCGGCCCCTCCACTATTGGCCCTGCCGCGAGGGGGCGCGGCGATCCAGGTCCACGCCCTTCGCCGCTCTTGCTCCCTCCGTGTCCAGCCGCTGGTGGCGGCTCGGCCCCGCCCCCCGACGGCGATTGGTCCC
>NW_017728935.1:6147679-6178389 GCF_001723895.1 Crocodylus porosus | reverse complement strand
TGGCCGGCCCCCCCGGGGGGAGGGGGCCGGCTGCAGATCCCGTGTCCGTGGCCCTGTCCCAGGTCACGCGTGCCGCAGGGCAGTGTTGTTGGACCTTTGTGTGCTGGGGCCGGGAGCACCGTGACCCAGTGCTGGTGTCATCCCAGAGGTCGCCGCTGGCTGTGCAGGGGGGGCTTCCCCGTGCCTTCTGGGGGCAGGCGGTGGTGCACGGGTCAGGGTTTAGGCCTGTTGGAGATGAGCTCCCAGGCGCCTCCTGCATGGAGGTGGGGTCCTGCCTGGGGCCTTGCCCAAGCGGGGAGGTGAAGCTGGCGTGGGCTTTCAAGCCTCTTCCCTGGTCCCCGCAGCAGCCTGCCCTGAGCAGCGGGGTCAGAAACCCGCCGGGTCCCAGAACCCAGCGGTCGTGCCCTGCGCCCTTTGCCCAGGGATAAGCTGAGGTTTAGACAGTTAAGCCCCAAATAGGACGGTCAGAGCAGTGAGTCGGACTGGAGCCCGTGCCCGCTGACCTCCCGCAGCAGAGTGGATTAGTGGCCTTGCCCGCCTGCTCTGTGCCGTGCTGGGCGCCTGCGCCAGTGGCTGCCCCCGTGCAGAAGTGGAGGTTGCCTCCAGTGGGTTCGGCTGCACATGACTCACAAGCCAGCCTTGTGCAGCCTTGTGGAGGGGCAGCCCCACCTGGCACAGGCTGCGGGTAGTCGCTGCTAGTATAGGACATGACTGCCAGCTACGTCTTCGCTCCTTTCCTTGGCCGACAAAGGTACATTGGCACCCGTAGTGCTGCTCTGAGTGAGGCGGCTCTGCTTGGATTTGGGTGACAATAGTATGAAGGAGCTTAAAGGCGTGTTGTCAGACATCATCCGTTGGGGGGGTTCATGCATCAGCTGCTGTTGTGCATAAACATTACCATTGGTGTCAGAGTCGTTCCAGCAACAGAAGGTGCTTCCCATCTGTAGATGCTCTGTGCACTGCAGTTATTTTGTGTTTTTACTTGAACATCAATAACTCTTTCTGCTTCTAGGGAAAAGTGCCTTTTAAATGCTGTCCTTGGGTGTCCCAGGAGGATGTTGCAGTTCAGTTTAGAATTCCTTCAGATTCATGGAGTAATTCAGTCTGAACAGCTGAGATGCTGCTGTGAAAAGACCTGGCCTTTTTTTTTTCCAGTCATGTGGTGGTCAAACTTTCTAATGTACAAGTTTTAATTGGCTGTCAGATAATCACTTGGGCAATGCTTTTGTGAGCGAGAAAGTAGGAGGGCAGAACTTGTAAGATTCACTTTTGTGCAGGTTGTTGGGGTGTATCATCTGCTTCAATGCCTGCCCTGTTTGTTGGGGCTCGTTGCATGTAGGACACTCCACTTGGGTTAAACAGTGTTAAGTTTCAGGTGCTGTACTTCCCCTGCTTTTCTCTGACAGCTTGTTTGTTGTCTCTTGCTTTTTGTTTTGGCACTAGATACTTTATGCCCTTATGTATTGAAAACAGGCCTCATCCCGTTAAAGACCTACCCCAAACTGCATCTGTGATGGAGGCAGTGAAGGGGATCCCCCACAGACTTGCTGCCGGAGGCAGGGTTCTTGATCTGGTCTTTCAGTTCTGGAAGTATTGGGCATTTGTAATGGAAAGGGGAGGTGCAGACAAGTGATTTAAGTTGGTAACCCATTCAAAATTTGACAGCTTTTGTTAGGGTCAGCTGAGGTCGTCTCTTTAGCAGCACTCAGGGGTTGGAGAGCTCACTTGGGGAAACGCTAAACATTGTGAAGGCTTGTAAAGATCCAGCACTCCTTGAGGGAACATGTTTGACTGCTGTGTAAATAGCCCGTGTATTAAGGTGGCCCTTAGCTAATTCTAGTAATTAATATCACTGTTTTATTCAGCCCAAATTGACTGACAAGAAAGGGCGAGAGGGGCTCATAGCCCTCTTCTGCTGGTGTAAGGAATAAAATGTGTTGAAGCATTACAGGTTGCTAGGTCTTTGTTATTGCACAGTTAAGAGCAGCTGCAAAAGCAGCTTAAGCAGCACGTGCTGCACTAGGGGAAAGGAATCAAGTGGAGCCCAGACAGGGTCACCTGCCTTCCAGCACTGCTGGACTTGGATCTCTGCTGGGAAGCTGCCACGTGCTAACGCTCTAGGACTGATGTGCCTCTTTCCACCGCCACCTGGCAGCCCAAGGCAGGACCTTGAATGTTTCAGGAATTGGCTGTAGAGTATACTGGATGTTCCCTACTTTGTGCAGACTGGCTGTTTTTTGTGCCAACATTGTCTCACTCTTTGCCCCATTCTGGGATACAACTGCCCTCTTCTGCCCAGTGCTGGCCCCCTTCCCCCCCACACACTTCTGAATTCTTTCCGGTTAATTAGCAAGGGATTATTTAAGCCTCTCCAAAAAATATGGGCATATACATGAGTTATCGCTGTGTGACCTGAAGCAAAATGCATTGCATCTGAAAGCTTGTCTGTGTCTGTACCAACCGTGCAGTTTGCCCAGTAAAACATAAAAGGGCTGTTCAAAAAGTATTGAACAAAATATCTTATTTACAGGGGTAAACAGTAGGAAACAAAATATCTTATTTACAGGGGTTTCAGCTTAATCTCCTTTTGAAGTATGCTCCTTCTGTAGCCACACGCTTCTCCCAACGTCTCTGCCATTGTTGGAAGCACCTCTGATAAGCAATTTGTGGAATCGCTAAAAGCCGCTCCGTTGCACTTTGTATGGTTTCCACATCACAAAGTCTTCTTCGTTCCAAGGTTTTATTTAGTTTAGGGTTGCATGGGGCCATATCAGGTGAATATGGAGGCCATGGAACTTTTGGGATACGGTGTGACTTTTTTCTCTTCCCACAACTGAGAAAATCTTGAAAGGAAGAAGATTTTGTGATGTGGAAACGGTACAACAAAATGCAACAGAGCAGCTTTTAGCGATTCCACAAATTGCTTATCCGAGGTGCTTCTAACAGTGGCAGAAACACTGGGAGAAGTGTGTGGCTGCAGAAGGAAATTAAGCTGAAAGACCTGTAAATGATGCTGCAAGAAATAGTCTCGATACAGGCATACCTCGGAGATACTGCGGGTTCGGTTCCAGACCACCGCAATAAAGCGAGTCACATGAATTTTTTGGTTTCCCAGTGCATATAAAAGTTATGTTTACACTATACTGTTATGTTTACACTATACTGTAGTCTATTAAGTGTGCTTCAGACTTTTCTTCTGCAGCTTCCTCACCTCTCTCAGCCTTCACAGAATTGAAGAGCGTTAGGGCCTTGCTCTGGATTAGGCTTTGGCTTAAGGGAATGTTGTGGCTGGTTTGATCTTCTGTCCAGACCACTAAAACTTTCTCCATATCAGCAATAAGGCTGTTTCGCTTTCTTATCATTCGCGTGTTCACTGGAGTAGCACTTTTAATTTCCTTCAAGAACTTTTCCTTTGCATTCACAACTTGGCTAACTGTTTGGTGCAAGAGGCCTAGCTTTTGGCCTGTCTCGGCTTTCGACATGCCTTCCTCACTAAGCTTAATCATTTCTAGCTTTTGATTTAAAGTGAGAGACGTGCGACTCTTCCTTTCACTTGAACACTTAGAGGCCATTGTAGGGTTATTAATTGGCCTAATTTCGATATTGTTGTGTCTCAGGGAATAGGGAGGCCGGAGGAGGTGGAGAGAGACGGGGGAACGGCCGGTCGGTGGAGCAGTCAGAACACACACAACATTTATCGATTAAGTTCGCCGTCTTATATGGGCGCAGTTCGTGGCGCCCCAAAACAATTACAGTAGTAACATCGAAGATGGCTGATCACAGATCACCATAACAAATATAATAATAATAATAATGAAAAAGTTTGAAATATTGCGAGAATTACCAAAATGTGACACAGAGACACAAAGTGAGCAAATGCTGTTGGAAGAATGGCGCCGATAGACTTGCTCGACACAGGGTTGCCACAAACCTTCAATTTGTAAAATACACAATATCTGCGAAGCGCAATAAAGCGAGGTATGCCTGTACTTTTTGAACAGCCCTCCTAATCACCCACAGCAGTCCCCACCTGTTGGGTATTTCCTGGAGCTAAAAGCTACAGCATCACTTCAACTCATCATTGTTGTTTATTATTCACCCTTCCCCTTGCCCTGTGTTGTCTGACTGTATTGTAAGGTCTTGGTGGTAGGGACTTTCTGCTACTCCATGCATGTTATTAGTTGTCATCTTCATTTCAGCTGAACATTAACTGGCAAGTTTGGAAGAGTGGTTAAATTACTGAGGAAAATCCAGTACCTGTGTGCGTGTGAAGGAAATGATGGGCCCTGTTTATGGGTAGTGTCATTGCTTCCGCTTCCTCTAGCTTGCGTCCCTTTTGACTTTCACATTTCAAACAGTTTAGAAAGAAGATCCAAACAAATCCATTTGTTTTGAAGATGTATGCAAACTCCATATTCAGTTATTTCTAACTATTTCTAACCAGTTCTGGAGTACCTTGGCTTATGTAGGTACTCAGGACCAGAACATGTTGGGGAGACTCAGTAGTTTTGTCAAGGCAGGGGTGTGAACTGTGGGAAGCCAGACATGCCATCATTGTAACTCTTCTTCTGGTCACTTCTTTGTAGCTAGTTAATGCAGCATGTAAGACATGTAAGTTTACTCCCTTCTAGTAAATGAGGGGAAGTGGTAAAAGAGAACTGTGGAGTTTAAATCATTGTTAAGATGGGTATGCATACATCCAGAAACTAGGCTTTTACAAGACTGGGCAAACTTGGGGAGGTGTGGGATGCCCGTACATAGCTTTTCTCCAAGGAAGCTACTGTGTTCCTGGAAAAATGACTGGGAGTTGGTCAGGTAGCTAATGAAGAACACAAAAAGGCTTTTGTGTCTGAGAGCAGGTTTTCAGGATTACAACAGTACTTGTATTTCTCCCTGAGCAGACGAAGGGTGTGTTTAAAACTGCTTGGGCATGGAATGCAATGGGAAGAAGTGGTGTTGGCTGCTTTGCAGAGTTGTGCAATCTGATGAATGCTGTAAACAATAATTAAGTGCATGTTCTCTGTTGTGGCTTTGAGGATTTTGGCATAGGAAGTGTATGGGGCGGGTGACATCTTCTTTTCTTCACTGCAGCTACTCTAGATATTCTGGCTCCAAACAAGCAATGGTGCACAAAAGCTGTTTAATGATAAAATTGCTAGGGGGATTTAAATAATTTACAAAAGTTCCCCCTCTCAGGAGGGAAAGATCCGTGCATTTAGACAGCAGTTCTACACTACAGCTTCCTTCTGCATAACTTAAAGGACCAGCAACACTCCCTATTATTTTAATAAAACTTTGCCTAACTGTCTGCATAAGCTTCAAGCAGGTCTTGCTTACCACCAAGTAAGTGTTCTGTAAACGTGAGTTTTGTGATGGACGTTTCAGACGACCTTAACTGCAGACATATCTCTTGTATCCACGTTTACTCTTTCATTTACATCATGGAGGTAACTTCATTTAAGGTCTTGGTGCAAGCCATCCATGCACATTTCAGTGAGCTCGTACATTTTGGAGCAAAGTTTGTAGGCCATGCTTACAGGGGAGAGACTTAGAGGTTGTGTTGGACAACAAGTTGAATGCAGACTGCCAGTGTGAGCCTGAAACAGAAATTGGGTAACATTGCTGCAGTCTAGCCAATAAACTTTGAGGCGATGCAGTGGTTGGAAATTAAAGTTAAAAATCTGTGCATTATAATAAGCAAGGATTGTTTTAACAGCGAGGGTTGGTTGGTTGTTTTTTCCAATGGTTAGTTACTATGTCTTACAGGGAATTCTCTGTCGTTGGTCACTTTAAATCCAACATTGAATTAATTACTAGTTCAAGTTCAGTAACTAAGGTTGAACTAGACTGTATGTTTCAGGAAAAACAGCAGTGTCCTGTGGTCCATATTGTGCAGGAGATGATGCATTCCCTTCTAGCCTTAAAATGTTATAACTTTTGAAAGTAGTGCCCGACTAATTTTGTGTGGTAGAATAAAATCTTAACAAGGTGCCCTGGGAATGACATCTGGTTTGACCTTGCACACAAGACAGCTAGGCCTTTTTCCCCGTATGGAGAGAATTCACAAGTGGTTTTAGTGGATAAATCTGAAGAGCTTCTTTCAGCTGCAGTCAGGTATAATTTATGATAAACTCTCTGAATTTTGTGTGCAGTTGTAGTCCATAGACGTTAAAATTGTATGCTGCATTTTAATAAAACTTGAGCAATGATAATTGTCAAACAAAACGAGCTTCATATACTTTGTCAGTTGCCCTGGCTTCAGATCATTCTCTGGGACTTTTGAAAAAACAGTCAATTTGTATTTGTTTAGATTACTTCTGTATACAATGCCAGACGAACCTTTAAATACAGAGTTTTCACATCATTGTATATTGCAAAACCTAGACCTCAGAGTGCAGATCCAAGCATGTCTGAGATGGTTATTTTTCAGAACGAGGAAGTACAGATTATACTTTGCCCTGGATGGAAAAAACAGAAAATCTTATCTCTATGATTGAGTGATACGTCCAAGCAAGGAAAGCCAGGCTCTTGTTTTTTCCCTTATCAATGTACATGTTGTATCCCGTTGTTGTTATTTTGGCAAGAAAACCATCAGCAGTACTGGTAACTAGCTCTAGGTAGTGCCGAAATTGTCTTGTAAGTAACAAACCAAATACAAAAGTTCTTGTAAAAGCAGGTAGTCACAGCCTCTAGGTGTCTTTTGTCAGTGAAAACCTCTGTTACCAGCTAGGCCTAATTTGTCATAGGAGTGCCCTTCACATAAGAATTTTAATTTAATTTTTCACAAAGAGCATTGATGAAAGACCAATCAAACGCCTAATAATAGCATGTGCTAGAGAAGATACTCGACTCTATCAGGATAAACTGTGTGGGTCTTATAGAGAGAAAAGATTGTATTAATAATCAAGATTGTAAACTGTTGACTCTTAGGCTGTATCCTTTCCCAAGCAGAATGCAAATTTATTGTCCTGTTGCTGGTCCCAGTATATTTCTGCAATAAATCTCTTTGAATTATTTGTCGTAAAACAGTTGTTCTAAAACATTGTAATAGATCATCGCATTAATCTTGTATAGCTTTTACCAATATGCTTTTCTGCTTTGCTATTCTGCTTTCATTTGTTTCTACCTGATGAAGCTAATGAAGAAGATAGATTAATTAATAAAAACTGATTGATACTGTCAGTTGAGAGAGCTTAATGCCAGCAAGTTTGGACCTCAAGACTTTGCACAAATTCATAGAGAGGTGATGACCCTACTGCCTTTCCCCAATATTGTAAAGCCAAATCAGTAGTTTCCTATGTTCTTTCTAATGTCTCCATGCTTCGTGGGCCCTACTGGCTTGCATAGAATTTGTGACTCTTAATGGAGTGTTCAGACAGTTTTGTTGTGCCCTTCCTTTGTGCTTTAAAAGTTAAATCCAGCAGATCCTCACCTTAGAAAGGTCACCGAGTGCCGTGGAATCCTGGAGTACAAGGTTAATTTGGAAAAGGTTGGATCTGTACAATGGGGAAACACATTTTTCTACTTCCTTTCCCACTTTGATGTGCTGGATTATACCGGACTGGTCTGTTTCAGTTCTCTTTAGAGAGAAAGAGGCATACTCCTTTCCAATCTCTTATTCACTGTCCTGAAAATTAAGGGATTTTGTTCATGGTCCCTATTGAGAAAGTGAAGCAAGATCTTCTGGTGGCTGGCACATTTCTTCAAGGCTTAGCGAATGACATGGTCCGGTGGAAGAGGTAGAAAAGTGAAAGGGTCCGTTTTACCACATCTTAAAAGAATAATGGTACTGAATCTGTAGTTCATTATCCATTGAAATGCAAGGTGGTTCCTAAGGAGATCTAATATTTAGTTTCTTTTCCTTTTAGCAATCTGTAAAGACACTATGGTAACAACACAGGATTCCAGAAGAGCAAATTAAAGAGCTTTGGCTGTGGACTGTACTGGGCATAGCACAGCAGAACACTGACTTGTTATCTTTTGAACCTAGGAATTAGTCTAAACTTTCTTTTTTCTTAGCTGTGGCCTTTCTAGATTTTCTCAAGCCGTTGCGTGCAAGATGATTGATGCAAAGAATTGCCAGGAATTGTGCGTGAGACTCCCTCCCCATCCTTTTTGGGGGTGACTGGGGCCAAAGACTCTTAGCTAGTTGCAGTATGGTATTTAACCTGACATGATAATGATGATCTAATAGTTTTAACCACCAAGTATAAGGTAGGCTAGTTTTAGTTAAAATTTCTGTTTCTGTGATAACACATGAATCCTCAAGGAACAAAATTTACTTGGGCCCAAAGCCCAGGCTTTGCTCTCCCCATGTCTGTAATAATAGCACAGCACCTGTGCTGTATCTTATAAAGCAGTAAGACTGAAGGTATTATCTGGCAATTGGGACTAATCATGAAAGCTGTGTCACAGTTCTAGGCTTCTTTTTTTTGCTGCAGACTTTTTTCATACAGAGAATATCTCATGATCATATTTCCCTGCTGCCTGCAGAGCTCCCTATACTCCCACCCCATTTATAATCTAATAAGTCCTCTTCGACAGGAACAGCTACTGACATGGAAAGATGCATCGAGAAAGCTGCTTAACATATCTGGCAGTTACTGCAGTCTAGCTGGAAATGAGGCCTTTGCACCATACGAGCAGGCAGATGTGTTCACTGCTGGCCAGTGGCCCATAGAGTGCAGCTTACGCTCTCCAGAACTGAAAAGGTCTGGGGAGCTCAGCATTTGTATCCCTGCACGCTGGATATTATTCACCGCACTTTTGCTTTCATCTGTGCTCTTTCTCCATATTTAGTTCTGAAGGGATTTTTAGTCATTGCTGTCTGTTGGTTGCATTAGAAACCGGTGTTATAACTATGCCCTTCTGAAAGCTTAGAAACCCAAATTTCAGAGGTCATTAAACATTAATCTGCTTCTTCAGAGTTAAGTGCTAGTGACTGCTACCACCGTGCCTAAACCGCAGGGCGAGTGAGACAAGTTCAGTCTTCCATGGCCTAGTTCTGTTCTGGGCTAGTTCACATAGCGTTTATTGCTGCAGTATCCGGACACCATCTAAGAGCATGCTTAGCAGTGGGGCTCGCACCTGTCGCGTGTTTTGTTCTGTCTCCCTCCTCCCCGGCAGCCAGCGGAGGTGAGCCTGCACCTGGCCTCTGGCTAGCTTCTCTGAGGTGGCTCAGGATGGGGAGCTGGACTGCTGTACAACTGAAGGGAGAGGGAAGGATTCCTCCTCTGAACTCTGTGTTGGCTGTTTCGGTCAAGAGGCTTCAGGTGTTTGTGACCCTTTCACCAGGCAGGAGGGGCAGAGTTCAGACCCTTGTGTGTCCACAGCTCCTTGACAGGCAACTGGGCTGTGATGTGGGGCTGCTACACAGTGACGTTGGAAGTGGTAGGAGTCTACCAGTCTGTGATTGAGCCGGGATCACTGGTCAGTGACCAGTGGTCACTCTTGTTGCTGGGAGGTAGAAGACTCCAACTACCACTTCCATGAGGAGCTGGTCTGGGCTAGGCGGTGGGTGAGCTGAGATGGCTTCGTTCCTGATATTTTTGCCAGAGATCCAGTCCGGATTGCAGGGGGTTACATGGTCTGGGTTAGAGATGATCTGCGAAAGTCCTAAGGGACAAGTTCGGGGGGCAGGGTTTAAGGCTTTGCAGCCGTAGCCTTGTCAGTGCGTGCAGCAGAATCCCAGCAGGGCAGGTCTGGTGTGTTTTACCATCATGTCAGACATTTTGTGCACGCTCTTTAAGGTGTCCTTCAGTCTATTGTAGCCCATGAATTGGAATAAAATCTGTTAGTTCCTGAGTGTTGCTGCTTAGTGCCAGAGAGCTACAACCCCAATAACAAAGTAGGTGGAAGGAAGAGCAGCTTATTTTATTACTTTGCTATGTAGGTCTGTGGGGGGGGGGCGGTAAACGCTTGCTTGACTTTTCCCTCTTTTTTTATTTTTGCTGCTGACAAACAGTACGTAGTGGAGAAACAATTCCACAAAGCTGTTGGGCCCAGAGTTTCAATTGCAGACTGCTCCATTTCATCTCCGCTGTCTCTGAGAAGGAAAAGCATTGTGTACTCTCCATAATTTTCTGTAGGTTCTCTCTGAAATTTTCTTTGCAGGCCCAAGTTATCGTTCACAAGTCTGTTGTTTTTGTGCGTGTCCTATCTGAATTATTTACATCCTGATGGAACTAAATGAGTACATTAGCAGCACCTCTGACTCTGCATGATATCAAGAATGTTAATAATTCATCACTTATTACAGCTTTATCCCTATAGGTTAGCATGAGTGGGAATTTAGTTCACAACATTCATAAGGCCTTATTTCTTCTCTCTTGAAGATCTGTTTTTTGTCATCTGCCCATAAATATTCAAACAGCATCAGGGTTTCTGGAAATGAGAATGAAGAAAGGAACATAAGCTATATTAATGACTGTGCATAGATTCATAGATGTTACGGTCGGAAGAGACCTCAGGAGGTCGAGCTGATGTTGAATAAAGACTCGATCTGGCTTTGTAACAAGTCGTGGATGTAGTGAGGGATGGGCTATTAGGGTTGTTGGGGGAGAAAATTCCCAAGGCAGGTCAAGCATGTTTAGAAACCTGAAATGCATATGCAGTTGCTGAGTTTTGAGCGGTAAGTCTACACCAGTACAACTCACTGCTGTAAGATGTTGTGGTGTTAGGGGGCTTTTTGCAATTATGCCAAAGCAGCTGAGACTGGCCACTGTCAGGGTTCTCAAATGGATTCGCTGTCTCTACTTCTACAGCGCGCTTGACTTCCCGAATTAGCACGTTAGCCAGGGAAGTCCTCAGATGGCAGGCTAGACATATTGTTGGCAGCCAGCCTCAGAACTCAACTGGTAAACAGCAGTTTTGAAACGAATGCTGCCCTCGTAGAACGGCAGGTAAACTCCTCTGTTTCTGCTGCATCTTCTGGCTTCGCTTTCCTTCTCGACTTACGATTGAATGGCAGGTGTAGAATTGGAATCCATAAAACCTGTGAAAATACATGCTTGCCTATCCCAGCCCTGCAGTGCGTGGCAACTGGGAACTTCTAAACAGCCTGCAGAGGAACAATCCCTGTTCTTCAATGCACTTGCCAGCCGGTTCTGATCTTCCCTTCCCCCTATTTATTTATAGCAAATGCAGTATGTTTGCATTTTTAGGCATTTGTTGGTGTTTGTAGCTCATGATTTGCCTATCCTCGTTCAGCCTTCTTGATAATTTGCGGCCATTTGTTTTGTCTCTGTATGTGGCGGTCTCAACCGCATAAACAAGCTGCATGATTTTAAAAAAATACCGTTTTTTGTCTTCAACCAAGCTCTGAATTGAGAGGTTTACAAGCAAGAGACTGCAACTTGGGGGGGGGCGGGGTGTTTCATTCAAACAATATCACTGTGGCAACATAGACAGTGTTTGCCTTGCACACTGGGAAGGTGTTTTAGGAGGCTCTGGTGGTCGTCTTGGTCCTTCCCTAAGCTCTGTCTAGAAAGTATAAATCTCGCTGCACCTGAAGGTGATTCTGGGGAAGAGCAAAAAAGGTCTTTCAAGTATGGCTTAAGAACTTGTGGCTCTTAAAGTTAAACTTGAGATCGCTGCCAGATAGACATTGCCTGCTTCTAAAAACGAGTGGCTTCTGAGCCTTTTTGTAAAGGTGGGCTCTCTATCTCCTCGGTTAAGTGTCAGGATAAAAGTGTTTACTTTCACATAGTGTTGGTGTGGAGAGAAATGAATAGCTCTTGAAATTTTATGTAAGGAAGAGTTTAGCCCGTATCCTTTTGGAGACCTCTGAGGACTATGTTTAGAAAACTAATCAGTCTGCTGGAGAAATTTTCTTTGCAATTCCTACCATAATTTGACTTGCTAGTGGTCTTGGAAAGGTTTGTTTTCATGTTTGTAGCGTGCCTAACAGTGTAGGCTCTGCTTCTATACAGTACTGTATACTACTCAGTGAATACCGTAAATCAGCTAGTTAACAGTGCGATCAGCCTGTGCAACTAATTGCTTGAAGCTACAAAGGTCTCTGACTTTGGTTTTTTTCTCTCTCTTTCTTGCTGTAGCAGTTGTAACAGGAGTACTGGAATTGCGTAGTTTGCTTTGACAATCCATTTTCCTCGTTGTTTCGCGTAGGATCAAGAGACGTCTCTTCTGAAAAACATTACTGTAGCAGGAGGAGGGTAAACAATATAGAAGTACAAGAAAATACAAATAAGATTATGCAGACTTGGCTTCTAAGGTCACAGAAATGTTAGAGTAGCTGTGGTAGAGCAGTAAGGTTCTGGTGTCAAATGCAGCTGACACACGTGTGGAGCTGCAATTACCAGACTCGGGCTTATGAAATTAAGTAAAAAAAAAAAAAAAGTTTTTTTGTGGAGGTAAATCAGCAGAAAGATCCCATTCCTTGTGTACTTCTGACCCGCCTTGGTCCCCTTGCTAATGGCTGCAGTGTGAGAAGGGCTTGCACATGCCCAGACCTTGGGGGCAAGTTGCAAAGGATGTTTTCTGTAATGAATTTTGAGCGCTCTCAAGATGCTAAAGGACTGAAATCCTGATGGAACTTGCTTCAGATTCAAACTTGTCTTTTGTTACATTCGTGAAGAATATTCCTTTCTCTTAAAATAGAAAAGCAATCCTGACTGCAAACCCAATTAAAGCATGGAACATGCAATTATATTAGAAGGGTCTGCTTAGAAACGGATTATAGGACTTACCAATGTGCTTAGAAGCATCTGTACCACGTGCTGTGTATGTCCTAACTTCCTCCAGGCTTTAGTTGCTGAACTTTTCATAAGCGATTCAGTGTGACAAAGGTGAGGGACTGTTGCTTGTGTCAGCTTAACTTTATTATCATGGATACAGCTATAATAACCATTCAGGGTGAAAGTATCTAACATTTTGCTGATAGGTCTGACTCGTGCTAACTGAGACATGACTTTCTGCTGTGGTGAACATTGTTCAAACATGCATGCATCTGTCAACACCGCGCTTGTGCTGATGAGACAGTACAGGTAACAGAGATGGGTAACAGTTTGTCTCACAAACTTGGTGTTGTTAAAACACCAGGCTGGGATTGTCAGGACAGGCCCACCTGGGGTTCATCTCGGATCCAGAGAGATGCCAAAATGCATTAATACGGTGGATTTTTTTTATTTTTTTTTTTAAATGACCAGCTCTGTGTAAAGTGATAGCTGTCTCTGTTACCAAGTTTCCATTGTAAGCCTGCTCTGGATGATTCCTGAGTCACTTCAGCTTCTGAATGCATCTTAGCCCCTGCCCCAAAGAGCTTTATCTCGTATCATTGTCTGTGCCTCTCTGTAATACAGATAGCAGTTATTACACCAGGTTAGGGGCAAGAGCAGGGGATTTTGCAAAATTATGAAGGGGATGAGATGAAAAGGCCCAGTACTGACTTGGCCTTGCTAGCTACCCAAGTTCTGCACTCCTTCCCCGTAAACGAAAGCAAATGATTAGGGCAGAAGCAGTGCTGTGTTCCTACTCCTGGTTTGTGTGCTGTTTGTACAGAGACTGTTACGTAATATAAACCCACCTTTACTAATGAAGCCATCTGTCAAAAATTTTGCACATGATGGGGGAGGAAGGGAGAGAGAAAATGGGGTCACTGCTGTAAAGCCCTTCCCAGTGGTTGAGGGTGCTAAAGGGTTGGGGGGGGGGGCGGTTTCCTTCTACATCCTTCCTTATCTTGAGAGATTGTAAGTTTGCTGCTAAAATCACATAAAGCATCCTTGCAGTAGGTGTTTCAGCAGTAATGACCTTTTTTTTCCTGTCAAACCATGATTCTTAACAAAAGGTTAACCTAGTCAAACAGTGGCATAAAACATAGGTAGGCTTCACAAGTAACTGGTATGGCCAGCTAAAAGAAACCTTTCCTCTAGTATAATATGAATAATGCATTCCAGAAACACAAAGAGATTGAACTTCCCCTGTTGCGGATTTCAGATTAAATGACTTGCAGTATGTAGTACACAATGACCTGGATCCAGGCTGCAGGATAACCTCCCCGCTCTCTTTGTCCTCCAGGGATTTAAGTCATAATCACTTACTGTCATCTAACTGGAGCATTGAAATGTCTATTCACACGCTGCAAGAAGTGTAAGTTAATCAAGTTATTGTTTGTTTTAAATAATTAAGGGCAGAGTTCCTGCATATTCCTAATTAGTTTCTAAGCTAGGGCTCCTAAGGCATGTCAAGAGACTTGGTCTGTATTACTGAAAAATATCTGAAGCAAGCTAGAAGAGGGTGGCCTCCTTTGTTGTCGTCCCCCCTCCCCCCGTTCTTCCCCCCTTACCTGCATGCTACATGCCAGGTCAGGAGCTGTTCACCTGTAGAGGCCTGTTCTAGCAGGACTAGCACCAATTGCATTGTTTAAAAATAGAAACCAGGCATTGGTCTTTGAGCATTATTAAGTTTTGATCCTGCTAAACTAATTTACATACAGGGTAAGACGACTTCTTCCTATTATTCTCTTCAGATTTGTTCCTATGCTTGGTGTTAGGGAGTCTCTTAGCTTTATCCACTGCTGAACGTCATGAATACAGCTGGAGCGTTTACAGTGCTGTCGTGTCAGGGGAAATGTTTATCAGTTACCCTGCTGTCTAGAATGGCTTTTTTCCTTTTTAAAATGCCAGTAAAGAAATCTCTCTTTCAGGAAGATGAATTACAATGAGCTAAGTGAAATTCCGTACTTTGGAGAACCAACTTCAAATATTACTCTTCTCTCATTGTAAGTAAATATTTAGTTAATGATGTTGAAAAATTACTTATTTATCTTAAACAAGTGGGGAAGATTGAAAGAAGTTGAAAACCAGATTTAGAAAAACCCCTAAACTTCTTTAAACATCTCAGAATTATAGTGTCAGGGTCAATGTACTTCCCTCTTCTTAAAAAAAAAAAAAAAAAAAAAAAACCACCCCAAAACCAGCAGCCCCTATTAAGTGAAATGCAGTCGACTGGGTGTCCCCTTTGTTGTCTTGTCATGAGATGTGTGTGGTTTTGCTGCAGTGGAGGAAATGTTTTCCAAAGTCAAAATCTCCCTGCAACTGCCAGAATTCAAACCTAGCTTTAAAAAAGCAGCCAACAGATCGTAGCCCTCAGGGTGGCAGGGAGGGGTTGTGCCAGGATGCAAAACACGTACGGCTCTGTTCATTTGCACTCTGAAGCACACATTAAGTCTCTCATCCAAAGCCCTATAGTTAGTTGTGGTGTGGAGCTCAAAGTGTGGTCCAGTGATTGTCCTTATGTTGCTCTCTCTTGTTTGTAGAGTTCACAATACCATTCCAGAGATAAATGCTGAGCAACTCCAAGTTTATCTTTCATTGGAGAACCTAGATCTTAGCTTTAACCTCATCTCGGAAATTAAAGCGTCTTCGTTCCCACGAATGCAGTTGAAGTACCTGTAAGTATGAGAGTTGCTCTATGATGTGCTGAAAACACGAGGTTAGGTTGTCACAGACTAGTGCCCCCACCCCCCTGTTTTTTTCCCTAGTGGCTCGGGTTGGGAGCCAGGAGCCGATCCAGACTACTTTGTTGACTTGCCATGCGATTCTGATCCCTATCCCTGTAACTACCCTGAAGTGCCTGTGCTCCGCATAGAGAAGTGATGGTCCCTTGGCCGAGGGAGCCTGAGAGTTGAAGGGCTCATCTACACTAGGTTTATTTACAGATGGCAGAGGCATGGTGAACTGTGCACCTAATGATGCGATTTCCGCCCCCGCTCCACTGCCTTCCTTTAAATTCATTATACGCATTGAAACAAGGTCTTTAATCATTCTTTCCTCACACAGCAGTGAAAATTATTTTTATCTTCTTGGCCCTGGTAGAAGTTGTGTGTGACATCGGGAAGCCCGTTTCTGACGACCAGCAGTGGGAATGGGTGGCCTCCTTGCAAACACTGGTTCTTGCTCATCTTGGGCAGGTTGCTTAAGTGCTTTTTTGTCTTAGTCATGCCTGTTTTTTAGAGAATTGGAGGGGAGTGGGGGGAATGGGAATCATTTGCCAGCTGTTTCTTTGGGAAGACGAGTTGAATTGCGATACTGGAGCTGAAATCCCCAACACTGGGGACCTGACAGCTTTGCAAGAAATCTTTAGGTTTAGTGTGAGTTAGCAAGTCTGAGTCGTATGTGGTATGTTTTGTAGTTTTTTCTAAGTTCCAAACTTCTTTTCTTCTCCCCTCCTAGGAATCTGAGTAACAACAGAATAACTACCCTGGAAGCGGGTTGCCTTGATAATCTTTCCAGCTCTCTAATGGTGGTGAAACTGAACAGAAATCGAATCAGCGCGATTCCACCAAAGATTTTCAAATTGCCTCATGTGCAGTTCCTGTAAGTGGAGGCCCCTGGCCTAGTGTTTACATTTGTATCACTCACTTGAGCATGTATTGGTGGTGGGTGCAGAAGTGTTGCTGAAAATGTCTTGATACAAACAGCTAACTTCTCCACCCCGTCCCCCCCCCCCTTTTTTTTTAAGGGAACTTAAAAGGAACCGGATTAAAACAGTGGAAAGTCTTACATTCCAGGGTCTGGAATCTTTAAAGTCATTAAAGATGCAGCGTAATGGGATTAGCAAACTTATGGATGGAGCATTCTTTGGCTTGGATAATATCGAAGAACTGTAAGTGCGTTTGGTCTGGAATTTTTTTGTGTTGGGGGTCCTGGTTGCAGCTCTGGGAGTGGGCCAGGGTCCATGGACAGTAGTGCATGTCTCCTACCATCTTTCCAGTTCACCTGGGTGATCCAGAGCATGTCACCCTCTGGTTGACTCTTTCTGCTACTTCACTAAGGCTTCACAGTCTCCTGGCTGTTGAACAAATTGAGTCCACCCATAGTGGATTCCAGTCAGTCCCTGCAACCTCAGTATTGTCATTGCCAGCCAGCTGTTGGTGCTGCCTTAAAGCAATAATTAGATCATTTTGTTTTCCCCTCCCCAACCTCCTGAGGAATGGTACTCCAAAGTACAATAGATAATGGAACAGAGTCTGACCGATTTATCTGGTGATGGCATTATAAATAGGATGGCCTTCCAACTGAGGTATGGGTTCAGTGTCTTAGCTGTATTAGTGTCTGACATTAGCCAAGCTGTGCTTCCAAAAATTTCAGTGGAGTCATTTTTGTAAAACAAGAAGCCATTTTCCTCAAGCAGCAAGAGCAGGGGAGAGATGACAGGAACCTGGATTGGCTGCTCATTCACAGTGACCTTGGTCTAGTCACTTAACCTTTCGGTGGTGCATGTGGTGGGTTTGGGTTCCTTGTTACCTAAGTGAATTCTCTAAACTAGGTGTGTTCATGTCTATCAGGGTGCTGGAGGGTTCAGTGTTAATAAATTACTTGGAAATCCACAGATGGGGAGTACTGCAAAAATATGTGTTGCCTCATTGAATATCTGTTTGAAAAATGTTTTCTCTAATTCTTTAGAGAGTTGGAACATAATAACCTGACTGAAGTAAACAAGGGCTGGCTGTATGGCTTGCGGTCGCTGCAACAGCTCTGTGTTAGTCAGAATGCCATTAACAGGATCAGCCCAGATGCATGGGAGTTCTGCCAGAGACTTTCTGAACTGTAAGTGCTGGGCTGAATTTCAGTGGGGCTTTTGTGATGTTACCAAGAACAGATTGGACTAAACATGTATAGCAAGAATGAAGATTGCTGAAGAAAGTTCACCGTCCCCTTTTTAGGCCTTTGTGGAAAACTGCATAATTTGTAATGAAAAGCTTTGTGAGAACAAGTCTGAACAAGGGGATTTAATTCCTCAAGGTCTACCATTTGATGTTTTTACCTTCAGTTGGTCCTTCCTCCCCACCCTCTTACAGTGTACTTCTGATGTTTGTAGGGACTTGTCATACAACCAGCTGACCCGCCTGGATGAATCTGCTTTTGTGGGACTCAGCTTGCTGGAAAAATTAAACCTGGGTGACAACCGAGTCAGTCATATTGCAGATGGTGTCTTTAAAGGACTGTCAAATCTTCAGATTCTGTAAGTACAGGCGGGTGCTAATTTGCTTTGAAAATGAAGGCAGCAATGGCCATGAATGCTGCTGACGCAGGAATCTAATGCACTAAATAGACTGGAAGGTTTTGTGGCTGCTGGGATTCCACTTTGCCTTCAGGGACAGCAGGGTCTGCAGGGGCCCAGACTTAAGGCTGTATTTCGAGAAATAAATATATATATAAATAAAGCAGATTTAGTGCAGGTGGAAAGCAGGAGTTCAGCCTTCCTTGAGAGCGTCCTGTGAACCCACAGAACGAATTAATGCGTACCGCCAGTGACAGTCTTATCTCACCACCTTTGGAAAGGGAGGTAGTGTGGTCATCTAAGTCTTGTAAGTGCTAGTTATGGGGATAGCCTGTCAGTCTAGGCTCCATATGCCAATGTAACTTCTCATTGGGTATCATTTGGACACCAAGGACCAAAAACTCAGGCTGGCTAGAGGTATGCAGTGCCATCTCCATTTGAAGACAGGCTTTCTGCAACAGTTTACTGAGTATTCCTAATGACAGTTTAACACATCTGATAAAATAGAAGTCCATCCTGGCGCTTACTGACGACACCCTCAGTAGATCTGAACCCTCTAGTTTTCCTCAACAGAGCTCATTGGAAAAAGAGCTGAAGTTTATAACCCTTCTGTTTCTTCATTAAGAAGTGCCTAAATAGGCGAAATCACCAAAGGGACTTATGTAAGCAGTCATATTCCGTTAACCTTAGTGCAACCTTTTAATGGAATAATTAAAACTAATCCCTTGGATTTAGAGTAGCATGAAAAAGAACAAGAGCAGATTAATTAGTAGATTTTGTTGGGCTCTTAAGGGGCGTCAAACAGCTGACAGACAGGCCACTTGGTTCAGGATGGTGGAATGTTCTCAGACAAGGGGCAGTGGTGATTAACAAGGCTCCAAGCATTCATGCCTAACCAAGCATGAGGAGCAAACTGTTGGTGCACACAATGAGGTTCTATTTTTCTCTTGGGCTGTTGAGAAGGGGGCAGGGGCATTCGTTCACATAGTACAGGTAAGTGCAGTTACTTCAAGCGTGCAGAATAATAGTCAAATTATTTTTATTGTTGTCCCCTGCCTGCCTGACATTTCAGTGTTAAGACTGGCTTAAAACTGCTCTTTGTACCTGGTGCTTTTACACCCCACTTTTTTTCCTTGAAAGGTAGTGTATGTGGTTACCATAGAGAAACTGCAGATTATATGTGGGTTATAAATGCATTAGATTAACAGGAGCAGAACAGATAACATCTAAGAACAGAGTAGAAGTTCCAAAGTTTTAAATCTTATCGCCTTGTTTTACTCTGCATTATTGTGACGGACTTGGCAGGAACACTACGCCAGTACTAACAATGCAAAGGTCTGGAATGGGCAGACACTCAGAGAACTCCAGAAGCAAGTTTTCCAGTTGGGAGACTTGGGTAGTATCTCTGAATAAATGTAGCCCCAGGCAGTGCCACTTATTTGGAATGCACACTTTATCAAGAACCTCATATCTATGATCCAGCATGAATATGTTACAAAATACAAACCAGTCTGTAAGGGAGGGCTCTGATTTGGCATTCATATAAATTACTTCTTGGGCTAGATTGTGTGGTCTTGGCTTATAGTAGAGAGCATTGCTGCTCGTTGGAGTCAGTGAAATTACTTGTGAGCACGTGCTTGTCAACGTGAGTAAAGGTGGCAGAGGTCAGACCCTCGTTAATAATATTTGCCCGGTGGAATTCTGGATGCTCTTAATTAGCTTTCCTTTAAATTCATTTTGACTGGAACAGACAGATCTGTATTGTGGAAGATGCTGCTGTAGGTTGCTAATGCAAACAGTTTAGGTTACAAAATTGCAAAAATTAAAATAAATAGCAGTGACTGCCACAGGGGAAATGCCCGAGTCGGTGTCTTCTGGTGTAATCCTATGTGGTAATTGACTTAACCAAAAATTACCACCAGAAAACAATTTTTTTTATATAAAATGGTGGATTTAACTGTCGCTGTCCTTAATTTTTGTAAGTTGTTTTATGACAGTTGCATACGGGCTCAGGCTCATACATGACTGCGTTTAAAAATATTGATTGCTTTACATTAACATCTCCCACATCATACACTGGCATACCTACAGATACCTTGATTGTACTAAAGTATTGAAAGGCAGATGACAATTGTAGCTTGAAGTAAAAATCCTTGATTGAATCCTTGACATTCAGGCGATAAGGAAATATTACCGCAACTATTATCCTTCCCTCTCCTCCCCAGCTGAAGCATCTAATCCTGGTCCATACCACAGACACCATATTGCTTTTATCATTTATTCTTCTGCTCAACTAGGGACCCAAATGTTGTTCAAGGGTCAGACAGAAATCTGATTAGCTGGTAACAAGATTTGTGAGCAGAACACTCGCACTTCACTCTGGAAATATGGTCCATCTTGGCTGGCAGCTCTGTGCTACAATCTATATGTAATCTTTCAGTATGCTAATGTTATTACAAACCTATCACTCAGTAAGGTTAACATGACTAGCATATTGCTTAATTGACTTAAACAAACCAACTCACTTCAGGAGTTGCTCCCTGTTTCTGGTAAAGGACTCATCTCATGTGAGCATTAGCCAGGTTGTCAGTCATGCTTTCCTAAATATTGGTTCAAAGAACTGCACCTTGGAGCTTCTGGGTTCGGTTTGTAGCTCTGCCAGTGACATTGGCCATGGACGGTTTTTTCTTCCTGTCTTGTAGCTGTCGTTTTCCTGTTCGTCATGTCGAGGCTTAATGTTTGTGAAGCAGTAGAAAATCCTTTGGAAAGCACTGCACAAAAGCCCAGTACTATTTATACAAAAATACTCTTTTTATCATGGTTACTAACAACTAGTGAGTGATATAATTTGTCCAAGTGTGTAAACAAGACTTTTTTCTATTTTTGTAGCGATATGCGGAACAATGAGATCTCGTGGGCCATAGAAGATGCCAGTGAAGCCTTTGCAGGTCTCAACAAGCTCAGTAAATTGTACGTATTATAAGCCATAGAAATGACCGTTGTGTCAAAGCATTCAGAATAAAAAAGAAGCCAGATGTATTAACTGACAACTAGTCTGAGTTCAAACGTGAAACAAGACAAAAAGTCTTTCCAATCAACGATGCTTATATATAGTTGTCCCTCTGCATGCTAGACGTTACTCAGTGCAGGCAGCAGGTAACGTACAGCCAGGGTGCACGGTGCAGTTCATAGAATCCAATACAGAATAACTCTTAGAAAAAACCTAAGGTTGGAGCTATAGTGCCGTAAGTTTTATGCAGGCGTAAACTGTTAATTTTTGTCCTGGGATAGCCACTTCCTCAAGGTAGATGGGCTCTTAGCATGTTTTCTGCCATCTTAAGATGTCAGAAGAGCCAAATTATGTCACACCAGTAGTCCATCTAACCCAGTAACCTCTGGCAGTGGCAGGAGTGGCTGTTTTAGAAGGAAAGGGTCTGAACAGGATGTACCTGAAGTGATCTATCCCTTGTCATACCCTCCTTGGCTTGCAGCATCTAGCGATGAGATGCTGCATTAGCGCTTATTTTGGTAGTTTCTGCTCTGGGAGGGCTTTTTGATTTATCTGCTCCCAACACTGATATAAGCTGTATGGGTGTATGCATGACCACTGTGTGAGTTGTTGGTGCTAGTGTGTGTGCCCAGGTTCTTGGACCAGGCTAGGAAATCAGCTGCTTGTTTAGCAGTTCTATTTAGAAGTAGATGTCCCCTGAGCTTCTCTCAGACATGTGAGAAGTGCCTGCAAATGTAGAACAAAACCATTTCCAGTACCATTTCAGAAAGGAGGCTTGAGACCTGAAGTCTGTTGTGCTTTCTAAAATTGCTCTGTTGGCTACATTGAGGCCTAAAACTGCTCTCAGTAGCATTTTACTGAAAGCTTTGCCGAGAGAGATTTCCAGCCAGTGGTTCAGCCGTTCGCATAGAAATAACTAAAGGTCCGTGGCATTTTAGTCTCCCAGAAAGAAACAACTTAATTCTGATGCCTAATGTGTGCAATAGCCTGAAAGCTTGCATGGTTGCAGTAGTTTGTGTAGGTGAAGAGCTTCTGCCCCTGCAGCCATAGAACTTCCTGGAATTCTCCTTTTTCTTGTGCCATGGGTGGAACTTGAGTTTGCGGTGGGCATTGATTAACTTTCATCAGTCTTGTCAGAATATTAGATTTCCTTTTAACATCCTTTGGGGGAGGGAGGTAGTGCTTTGTATGCAGGGGTGCCAACAGGAGGGTTGCTGTCCAGGTCAGGAAAGACCTTCGGGTAGGTATGTACAGTGGGCAGTGCTGTTGTATGGAGCTGTAGTACTTAGCCTGTCAAATTCTTACACAAACACTTGAGCCTCAGTTTGCCAATTAATAAGGTGCTGTGTATGACTGCGAGTTTCCTAGTCCATTGGACTGTTGGACATTACAAGGAACTTGTATTCTTGAACTAATACTGACTTTCAGGTTCTCTTTCTGTGGGGCTTTTCTTTCAGAATCCTACAAGGAAACCAGATTAAGTCCATCATAAAGAAAGCATTCTCTGGCCTGGAAGCACTTGAACATCTGTAAGTATGTTGCCTTGCAGATCTTGCAGCTTCCTCTTTTATCAGTGTCAGATTTCTCTCTCCTTCAAGCATCCAAGTCTTATAACTGCTTAGAGTAGCATATGAAATGCAGTGCTCTGTGTGACATTGTGCTTGATTTACAGAGATTTGAACAACAATGCAATCATGTCTGTCCAAGAAGATGCTTTTTCTCAGACTCGCCTCAAAGATCTGTAAGTGTATATTTGTTTGTGGCATACTGTCCCATACCAAATCCCCTACAGCTTCCCTTTGATTCTGCTGGATTGCAGTTCTGTGACAAAATATCAGTAAGAAACAGCTTTGTAAAGATCAGTTGGATGCTGTGGGCTTTTTGTTCTGCTGGTATCTAGGGTCTGCTATAAAATCGGTATCTTCATTTTCTGAACATATGCTGTAAAGTATCTCTTTTTCCTTGTGGCATTGGGCACATTTTTTCCTATGTTTATGCTGCTTGTTTAGGAATAGTTTGAGAGACCTCTTGAATAGGTGTTGGTGTTAAAAGCAGTGTTCTAATCAATAAAGCTGTGGTTAGCTGGTCTTATCTTGGCTTGGCTCTTCTTTTGTTGGGGTCTTTCTGTCTCTCTCTGAAAATGTCTTCGAACAGGAAGAAGTTACAAAAAGTTAAACCCAGGTTAAAAAGTTTGCTGTGCATGACTTGATTACTGTTCTGTCTTAGGGCAGACTTTATATCCCTTGATGATCCACCAAGCGGATGGTGCCATTATGGTTACTTATGTAGATGTTAGCACTACTCCCTAACATTTGTCAAACCAAAGCCTCAATTCTTACTTCGTTGTATATCATAGTTCATGGTATAATTCAACATGGTGTAGAATTCAATCCCATTTTTCTGATCCAGAAAGTTAGGAATTTCGTAGATGTGTTATGTAAGTTGACCTAAATTTTTGGATCAGAAATAAGGGATCAACTTATACCGGCCTCTGTGGCCCAGGCACCTGGGGGTAGCGTCTCTCAGCTGGTGCAGCCCCGTCCCCTGCGAGCGGCGCTATCTCGGTCGCACCAGCCAAGCGCAGAGCTCAGCCCCATCCGCTGCAAGTGGCACTGCCAAGCCTGGTGCCGCTCACAAGGGACAGGGCTAGGCTCAGTGCTTGGCAGTGCCTTTCATAGCGGACAGGGCCAGGCTCAGCGCTTGGCGAGCACATCCCCACCCCCTGTGAGGGGTACTGCCTGGGCCGTGCCAGCCAAACACTGAGCCCAGTGCTGCTCTTAGGAGTTGGTGATATGATTATAAGTCAAGGTTGAATTTTAAGAGTTAAAAATTGGACTTCAAAACTCAACTTACATGCTGTGAAATACAGTAAAAGGTTCAAAATCAATTGGAATGCAGCCAGCAAGCAAGAAAATGTTCCATCAGGAGCCTTTCCAGGGCACTTGACAGCCATCATGTTTTGCTTTCCCTTTAGGGGGAAAAAGCCTTTTTATAAACTTTGCAGTGGTACAGAGATTTTTTGTTGTTGTTACTCAGCTATGCTGCCCAAATCGCATGTGATCTTCAAACATGTAAACCATTCTAATGCTAAGTGACCTACACACCCCAAGCTAGCTTGAGCATAACTCATAGCCTTCCTACAAGCAAATATCTTTTAATCTGTTTTTAAATCCTATTAATTCTGGCCAGATTACCAGATAAAAATGAGGCCAATAATTGTGAGGGGGGGAAGGTGAGAAGACCATGTTACAGACATCAGGCACTTTCTTTGTGAGGTCTTCCAGACTGCCTCATGTTTATAAGATGGTAGATGACAGTAAATAACTCTCAGATAGCTGAAAGAAATCCCTTGTGCTGTGAATTGCACCTTTTCAGTCTGTTACTGAAGAACCTCAGCTTGTGTTAGTGGTAGGCCACTCCTTTCTGAAAGATGAATCTTTTCAGCACCAGAGTCACAGTTCCTGGTGTGACACCTGCTAAAAGCAGTAGAAACTTTTGACTGAAGATTCTGTTGCTTGACAGGTGCACCCCAGATACCTGGAAGTGACTATATGCTAGTAACATTTAGCAGCTTTAGGTCACTGCAAATGGAGGAGGGGCATTCAATTAAGAAAAGAATAACTTCACCTTTTCCTTGTTTTTGCAGGATGTTGAACACCAGCAGCTTACTCTGTGACTGCCAGTTGAAGTGGCTGCCACAATGGCTCAGTGACAGTCATTTGGAGCAGGCTGTTAACGTTAGTTGTGCTCACCCTGAGTGGTTAGCTGGGCACAGTGTTCTCAGTGTGGACCCTGAAGACTTTGTCTGTGGTTCGTATTGTTTATTTCTTTCGCTTAAGGACACTGCAATGCCTAAATAGATGTATGCTGCTTTGGAAGCCGGTCTTTGCTGTCTAATTAAGATATCCAGGTCTTGGCAGCAGAAAAAGTAATTGTGTCTGTGTGATCCAGAGCCTGCCACTGGCTTTTTGCTCTTTTTTTTTTTTTTTTTTGAAGCGGGTTTTTTTGCCTATGCTGCCTGGATTCTGGAGCAGCTGAGTGCTGAAGAATGTTACTGAAAGAGGAAATCCTGAAGCAGTTTCAAATAAATGTTCAGTGCCTTGGGTTTTCTACCTTGTAGAAGCTGTTGGGCGCTGGAGTGTTGGTTTTCTTAGTACCCGAGAGGCAAGGCCCTTAAGTTTTGGTGCATAAGGTGACGAGGGCTCCATGGTGGAGAAAATCCTGTCGTGCTTACCTAGCCTTCATCCCCACAAGTTTGGCATGTGTCAAACTGCAACACATTATCCTCACATTTAGACTGGGAAATAGGGCAGTGAGGATTACCCCTGCTTCACAGATGGGGAGCTGATGTGCAAAGACTGTGCAACTTGACCAGGGCCACACAGGGAGTAGACGGCTGACCTGAGCGTCCCGAGTTCCAGATTTGCGCTCTAAACAATTGACTGTTCTTCTCCATCTGTGCTTCTCTTTCCTACGGAAGAAGAGAAGTACGATCTTGGGAGAAGCTGAAGCACTCATTTCTGTGCCCGTCCTCCCAGTTTTATTTAGTGCTGTGGCCTATATCAGCGTGTTTGTTAAAACAAATGGCAGTAAAACAGCTGTATGTTAATGGCAGGGAAGTGAGGGGATTCGGGTCACTAAGGCATACTGCAACTGTTCGGTTTTCTCTAAGGTATTTCTTTCAGTTGCTTTTTGGGCACCAAGCACAATTAATTCTGTTATTCTTGAGGATGTGCCTTTGCCTTAAAATCTGCCTCTTTAAAACAGAAATATGCAGCACAATTTAGCATTGTGTGCAGAATCTGCAGCACATTCCAGGTGGCAGAGGCAAATGCAATGCCCCACAAAAGACCTTGCTGTGGTGTTCACCTCCTCTTTTCTTATTACTTACTGTCTACAACCACCTGTTGTCATAATCCTGTTTCACAGCTTCCTTTTTCCTATAGCCACCTGACTTGAAGCTGAAGGTAATTTAATGTGGAGAACAGACAGTGAGGATGGATCTGTCATCTGCAGGATAAAACAGCACTATTCCTTCATAAAATACTATTCCTCTCAACATTTGTTCAGAAAGATCAGCTGCGTGTGGAAGGGGAAACTTGATTAATCTGTCTGCCATCATTTTTTGCAGATGACTTTCCCAAACCACAGATAAGAGTACATCCTGAGACCACAATTGCTCTACGAGGCATGAATGTGACTCTGACATGCACTGCTGTCAGCAGCAGCGATTCGCCAATGTCCACGGCCTGGCGGAAGGACAGTGAAGTACTGTACGATGCAGAGATTGAGAATTTTGCCAGGTATCGACAGCAAGGAAGCGAGGTCCTTGAATACACCACCGTTTTACACCTTTTCAACGTGAATTTCACCGATGAAGGGAAATATCAGTGCATTGTCACCAACCATTTTGGTTCTAACTATTCCAACAAAGCCAAGCTGACTGTCAACGGTAAGCAGTTACACCAACAAAAGATGTTGCTTTTAACCAAGAGTTGTTGTTAAGCTTGCAAGAAAAATGCTTTAGAAGTTAGTTGTGACAGATGAAAGCTTGCTTCTCCCCTCTTCCCCTGTAATTGTGCCAGGCTAGCTTCAGGTTCTATAAAGATCCCATTAGGGATCCATTTAGGTCCATGGAAGAACCCCAGCTGGAGCAGGTAAAGAAGATACTGAGAATGATGACAAACACACAGTCCTTCCTCAGTGGAGAGCTCCCTCTGTTAGTTTGTGTGAGTGTGTGGATGGGCCCCACTCTCCATCACAGAGCTGAGGGAGACCCAACTAGTGACTTAAACTGCAGTAATAGGCTAAAATATAAATGCCGTGCCATTTTAGACGTCCTGTTTTCTTGTTCTGGAAAAAGGCAGAGGAAAAACCCATGTTAAACCAGGCCCTTGGAGATACTGAGTAAGAGCAGCAATCCCTTTTCTCAGGAGGTGTCTGTATTTCCAGCTTTGCTTGAAAGGCAAAGACTGCCTTGTAGTGGTGAGCCTGTACCAGAGCCATAGAGGAAACTGCTGTTTGCCATTAAGACATGCATTTACTTCTCCTTTCACTGGGGAGGGGTAAGAATGAGTCAGCAATGTAGCACAGTTGCAAAAAAATAAAATAAAACGCAGTTTTGGGCAGTGTTAACGGAGGCGTCATATGTAAGATACAGGAGGTGACGGCATTGCTGGACTCAGTGGTGGATAGGTATCCGTGAGAGTATCAAGTGCGGTTCTGGGCGCTGCAGTGTAAGGAGGTCCTAGAGAAATGCGAGGTTCCAGAGGTGAATGACAAGCTGATAGAGGTGCTGGGATGCATCTGTACAAAGCAGGGTTGAGAACTTGATTATGTTTAGGTAGGGATAAAAGGAGATGAAAGAGCAGTTTTTAACTATTTGAAAGGTTGTCATAAAGAAGAGGGAGAATGGAGGCCACGATGCAGAATAATGGGTTTAAACTGCAGCAGAAAAGATTTAGATTAAACTTCCACACAATTTTCTTGGAACAGGCTGTCCAGGGAAGTTACAGAACTTCCCTCACTGCAGGTTTTTGAGAACAGTCTGGAGCAACTTCTGTCTGGGAAGGGTCAGCAAGGGCACATCCTGCATTTGTGCTGGGCTAGGTGACCTGCGATGTTCTTTCCAGCCCTGAGATTCTAGAAGGGAGATTAAGTAATGCTTCTTTCCTTTAATTCTTGCTATGTTGTGGTGGCTGAAATATTGTCCCTCCCTGCTAAGACTAGCTGAAATAAGCCTTGCCAATATCATATGTTAAAGTGTATGATACACAATTAGAAACCAAAAATAAGAATGACTATATCAGCCTGTATAAGAGGGTAGAATTGCAGCAAGGAGTAAGATCTGCTATCATGCAGCAATTCCTCTAGCCTTCTGCTGTATCCTATGTGCTGAAATGCTTCCCTCACTGAGTTCATGATGTCTCTACTGGTGCAGAACTGCCTTCCTTCCTGAAAACCCCCATGGATCTCACGATCCGTACTGGGGCTATGGCTCGTCTGGAGTGTGCCGCAGAGGGCCACCCCACGCCCCAGATCTCCTGGCAGAAAGACGGCGGCACGGACTTCCCAGCAGCGCGTGAGAGGCGTATGCATGTTATGCCTGAAGATGATGTCTTCTTCATTGCAAATGTAAAAATAGAAGACATGGGAATCTACAGCTGTATGGCACAGAACGTCGCTGGAGGTCTGTCAGCAAACGCCACGCTGACTGTGTTGGGTAAGTGAAGTGTGGATCTGGGATTGTGTGGGTCCTCTCCTTTTTTTTCCTTCTAGTTGTAAATGGTTTTAGGCAGCAAGGAGCAAGGGAGGGCAATTCCTTTAAAGACTCTGGCCTGTCTCTCCCCAGCAGGTAGGCATGCACAATGCAGACATACGATTTTTACAGTTGAATCCCAAACTTGATGAAATAGGTAGGCATACTGTTTCCTTGTCCATTGTTTCCGGGCTGCATAATGAGACGCATGGGGGTAGCTTCCATTCAGTTGTGCTTGCTGTACAGTTTTAAAAGAGAGAATGTATAGGGTGTACTTGATCAAGGAGCGTGTAGACTTCATAGCAGAGACTATCTTGTGGGAGCTCAAGAGCAGCCTTGAGTGTGCCAGTTAGCAGCAAAAGGAAGGTTGCATCCTCAGGGCTGTAGGCTTCTTGAAGGCTTGCTTCTTTATAATATTGTGGCCATATGCAGACTTAGGAGCAGAAATGACACGGGGACTGTGTTGCCCACGCGCTGAGGTTCGCTTCAGCATACTCACTGGGACGGTATTCCGTCAAGTTGGAATGACAGCTGCAGAGCTGGATCTGTCCCAGTACCTCCTTACTACTGTGTTGCTTTGATCTCACTGCCAGAGGCCAGGCTTAGGCGGACTCTTAGATCTCTTTTAGCGCACCTAGGCTTACTGTAGTCAGGATTCAGTGCCCTTATCTTTCAGATTAACTAAAGGTCTCTATCCTCTCCTGTCAGAAACCCCTTCATTTGTGAGGCCTCTGGAAGACAGGACAGTAACCCGTGGGGAAACCGCTGTGCTGCAGTGTATAGCTGGCGGCAGCCCTGCCCCACGCCTCAACTGGACTAAAGACGATGGGCCTTTAACAGTGACAGAACGGCACTTCTTTGCTGCTGCCAATCAGCTCCTGATCATCGTGGATGCTGGCCTGGAGGATGCTGGGAAATACACATGCATCATGTCCAACACGCTAGGCACGGAGCGTGGCCACATTTACCTGAATGTCCTGTCTTCCCCAAACTGCGATTCTTCCCAAGGTGGCATTGTGCATGAAGAAGATGGCTGGACAACAGTTGGCATTGTGATTATTGTTGTGGTCTGCTGTGTTGTGGGCACCTCTCTGGTATGGGTCATAGTTATCTATCACATGAGAAGGAAAAGTGAAGACTACAGCATCACTAACACAGGTAAAATATAGGACTAGGTTGCTTCTGTTCTGTTTCAGTCAGTCACGTGTGAAACACTTGTAGAAAGAATGTAAAGCCCCTGATTTTCCAGAGCTGCATTAGGCCAGAGAGAGAAGTCTTTTGTTTCTCATAGCTGAACTTCCCTTGCTCGCTGCATGCAATTGACTGGGTATGTTTTTCAAGGTGCCCCTTATATCTGCTCCCCTTTTGGGGAGGGGAAGGAGTCAGAGCCTTTCATGTTAAGCGCAGTCCTTTGTTTAGACTTCATACTTTGATGCTTGTGTCCTGCCACCCTGCTGAACTGAATGGAACAAATTTAAATATGTGGTTTTGGGAGTAACTGATAACCTGAAATCACTTGCAGACCTCAGGGTATAGGGCAAGGCCCATAATGGATTTTGCCCCCTCTGGGTGGAGGTTTGACTAAGCCAATGCTGGTGATTTCTGTAATCACCTTGAAGTGGAGAAGGGATGGCGCACAAGTCGGATCCATTTCTTACTCTGCACCAGTCTGCTAACCAGTGACAAAACCTGTGTTGATTTGGTCATTGTTGATTGTGTTTCTTTCAGAGGAGATGAATTTGCCTGCAGATATTCCCAGTTACTTATCATCCCAAGGAACTCTGTCGGAACCTCAGGAAGGCTACAGCAATTCGGAGGCAGGAAGTCATCAGCAGCTTATGCCTCCAGCCAATGGCTACGTGCATAAAGGCGCGGATGGTAAGCACAGTGTTTGCACACATTGTTTGCCTTGCAGCAGCACTCCAGTGTAGCTCTGAGTTCTGGTAACTAATAACAGCTTGTACAAAGCCAGGAAATGTGGCCTTAGGCCCAAAGGTGACTCTTTTACAAGGTTGGCAGGTAATTCTAAGACTTCTGTGTATTGTTCTGTAAGTAGATGTTTTCTGTTTAGTCTTAGGGTGTTCACGTATGCTTCACTCTTGGGGGAGCATGAGCTCATAGATTCATAGATGCTAGGGTCAGAAGGGACCTCAACAGATCATGGAGTCCAACCCCCACTGCCTAGGCAGGAAAGAGCCAGATGCCTATCCAGCCTTTGCTTAAAGATCCCCAAGATAGGGGGGAGCACCACCTCACTTGGAAGCCCATTCCAAATTTTGGCCACCCTTACTGTGAAGAAGTTTTTCCTGATATCTAGCCTAAATCTGCTCTCTGTCGGTCTGTGACCATCGTTCCTTATAGTTTCATAGTTGGTAGGGTCCGAAGGGACCTGAACAAATCATCAAGTTCGACACCACCCCC
>NW_017728935.1:6095347-6147668 GCF_001723895.1 Crocodylus porosus | reverse complement strand
CACATCTCAGTGTCATCAGCAAATTTGAACAGGGTGCTTTTCACCCCTTTGTCCAAGTCACTGATGAAGATGTTGAACAGTGCGGGCCCGAGGACCGAGCCCTGGGGGACCCCACTGCCCACGTCCCTCCAGGTCAAAAATGACCTGTCTGCCACCACACTCTGCGTGCGGCCCTCCAGCCAGTTGGCGACACATCTGACCTGTGTAGGCAATGACACCACAATCTCCTAATTTTTTAACGAGAATGGGGTGAGAGACTATGTCAAAGGCCTTCCTAAAGTCCAGAAAGACTATGTCCACCATGACACCTGCGTCCAAGGTTGGTCTGATGGGACCTGCCTCTAATGAACACACGTTGGTTGCTCCTAAGTATACATTCCCCTGCTCGCCCCTCACAGATGTGCACCTGGATAACTTTCTCAAAGAGCTTCCCCGGGACCGAGGTAAGACTAACAGGCCTATCATTTCCTGGATCCTCCTTCCTCCCTTTGAAAATGGGGACCACACTGGCCCTTTTCCAGTCCTCTGGCACCACACCAGAGCACCACGGGTGCTCATGAAGCTGTGTCAGGGGTCCCGCAATGACCTCGGCTAATCCCCTCAGCACTCGGGGGTGGAGATCATCGGGACCTGCTGATTTGAACACGTCCAGTCCCGCCAGACGCTCCCTGACTAGGTCCTCACTGACTTGGGGCCTGGCTGCGCCTCCCCTGGGTTACCCCAAGAAGCGCCCTGGTGAACAGGGTATCTCCAATCACTTGCTGCGTCCCCCTAATTAATTTGTAGGTGGCTCCAGATTGGAATTGTTGGGGCCTTGTGCCCATTGGCCTCATGCCAGCTCCCTGCAAGCCTGACCTGCCCCCAAGGGGATAGGGTGTCCAGTAGGACTAGTTGTTGCCCGGCTCCATTCCTCCCTGCTGCCTGTGGTTGAGATGGACTGGAAGAGTGTTTTGCTTGGAAGTATAAAAGCTACCTTCTCTTGTACGTTTAGCACACAGCTGTAAGTTCGCTGTAGACAGGTATTAGCAGTTGGTCAGCTGAATATGCCCCTGCTGTCATCTCTTCACCTTCCCCCCACAAGGGTGCGGTCCCACATACCTAGCTCCCTTTTACGGGAGAGGCGTGACATGCCATTCAGGGTAGTGCAGGAGAAATCCTGTGGGTGGTCTGGCATCAGGCAACATCAAGTCCCTCCAGGCTGCCTGCAGCGGTGCAGGAGGGACAGTGGAACCTGCAAGCGCCCGTGACAGATGCCTGCATATATGGTTCAGCTTCTGAAAAGGCAGATGGAAAGGACTGGGGTTCATTCTTCCTCCCGTTGCTTGGAGGATGCAGTAGGAGAGTTCAGAGCAACACACAGGCATTGCTCCAGACATTCACAAATGCTGCGCCCTGGTAGAGGTGCCTGGGTTGGATGCCACCCTTGGCAGAGCTGCTTTAGCTTCCAGGGACCACATCTGTTATATCAGGCCGTTGCCTCTGAGTCATCCAGAAAAAGCGAGCAAACTTCCTTGGATTCGGTGCTAATCTATGCCAGGCTTTTTGAAGCCATGCCACTGTAATGTTATGTGCTCGTGATTTATTTGTGAAAGCAGCTGTAGAAACCAGGCATCTCAGCCCTTCTAAACAGACTGTGTTTGTTCTGCAATACATTTATTAGGTGGCACAGGTCCATTAGTGATCTGCTCAGATTGTTATGACAATGCCAACATCTACTCCAGGACCCGAGAGTACTGCCCTTACGCGTACATCACAGAAGATGACCCGCTGGATCAAACCCTCTCCAATCTTATGGTGCATATGCCCAAGGAGACCTATCCAATACATGTCCAGCATGAAACCAGCACCCTGGACAATCTGACTGCAGACAGAGAGATGTCTGTCTTCCTCACCAACCATGACAGAATAAGTGAGAAGAAACTCCCCTCTCAGCAGACAAATGGTGAGTGCCTGACCTATTGTCTGCTCTGTTTTGTGCTGTCGGGTGGGTACCGGCCTGCCTGCCGCCCTTGTGTTGGTACAGTTGATTCCCGTGTGTCTGACTGGGTGTGGTAGTGCATGCAATAGCTGATCTGATTGCTAGGTGCTTGTGCTCCTGGCTGTGCTTTGAGCAGAGAGGAGTCTGGAATTGGCACCAAATGCTCCTGGCATTGAGGGACGTGGCAGTTCCTGCTGGAAAAACAGCACCTTTTGAACCTGCGGTTCCCCCCTCACGGCGCTTGTGAGGTGTAATCTCTTGCTTTTGGCTATCGGGTATTTTCCTCCACAGATCTCTCTCAGGAAATCCAGAGAGCTTTTGTGTTTGTATCCAGCGGGGCTCAGTGTTTCAAAGCATTTGAAAAAATGTCTGGTAGGTGCAATAGTTGGGTCTTGTTGCAAGTCTCTTCCAGAGAGCTGTTTTGGTGTACATGGAAAGACTATCAAGCATGTTGTTGCTGGTTACAGTAACAGCCAGCTACAGAGGAAGGCCTCCAGTAAGATGTGTACTTGGAAGCCAAGTAGAAAATAACCTTTTTTTTTAACAATGCCCCTTTCTGCTAAGTCGTGTGGCATGTCAGAAATCCATTTAAAACTTGGTGCATTGATCGTGAGCTCAGATCCCTCTTCGTTTTTTTTCCCTCAGAACCTTTTCAGCTGCCCCTGTGGGGAATAAACAAAGACCTTGGGCTGTCGCGGTCGCACTGCCTGCATCAACAGTCGGTACACGAGGCGCCTCGAGCTCTCCGAAGCGAGGGCGTCCTTGACGACGACCGAGAGCAAGCTGCTTCACCCAGACCTTGCCACAGGTTATGTGAGCATAACTTTGATTTTAATAGGACTCGGAACATTCAGGATTACAGTGAAACTACATAAGGCAGCAAGGAGAAACCTTGGAAGCGAGTTCAGACCAACTGACTCTCTTACTACCTCAGGATTAACCCCATGGCCAACGATGCTGTATGCGCGTGTCTACGATTCCAAGTTGAGTGGACCAAGATGGACTCTGCTACAAGTAGGATAGTGGCACGGGCTCTCGTCTCTGGGATTTGCAGGTGTTAGACAGGAAGGTGCAGCGGTCTGGCTGAACGTCCTGGTGAAAGAATAGTGACAGCCACAGCAGAAGTACAGGAAGGCGTAAAGTCTGATGTGGGGACGGCCTTTGTGGATACGTGTCTTGAAAGTGCTCCCAAGAAGGCATAGCTATTTCATGTTGCCTTCTGTGATTGCTAGCAGCAGCGTTTAGGGTGTCCCTTTGGAATTTGCTAGCGATTGTAAGCGTACAGCTGTTGGCCAGCTTGCATTCCTTCCGACTGTTAGCAGCACTTCGCATTACTGTGTCAGTCTTATGTTTTGGGGTTGTTCTTCCTCCTACGACTAATGAACTGTAGTTGTAAATGCATTTGCATTTATAAATATTTTGTATACACTAAGCATATACATGTGTTGGCTGTAATGTAAATATTTTTTATTATGCCAAAGTGTATGTATGCTGTTCTAATTTTGACAGCTGCCTGTCAAACCAGAACTTTTATGATTTGGTTTTCTGATATCGAAAGCTTGTTTTCAAAGGATAGAGCTGTCTTTCCTGTTGGGAAGAACGTGGTGTCTTGCAGGCACGTTGGTGAAAGAGTGCCCCTAATGACTTGTGCTCACTTACATACAGCAGCAGATGTCAGGCTTGACTAGTGTTACTGCAGCCTGTTCCCTTTTAGTATGTACCCAGGAGGTCTGGGCCCCAGTCTGGCCCATCACACCTGGCTGCAAAGTTCTGTGAGTCTTTTGTGTTGAAACCTGTCTGTTCCCTGCTACAGCATGAAATCCGACAGGAACCTTGTAGGAACAGACCTGATTCTAATCTGCAGCTTCCAGCAGTGCTCGTAGCAGCAGGCACCATGAGATTGACACACCTCAGCAGTGTCTCCAAAATGCAAAATGACTCCTCTTCTTCATGCACATCTAAGGAAATAATACCAAGCGTAAAAGAGTTCTGAGTGGCTGATGTCCTGCCAGCATTTGAGCTTTCATCTCTTTTCAAAGGCCTTCCTGGCCCATAGGTTGCAGAGAGCTCCGGCTAAGTGAACAGTACCTTTGATTTGTCTCTAGTCCTTGGTTTGGCGGCCATCAGTACAGGCACCTGAATTAGGCAGGGGCCAGTTAGCTGTGCTGGAGGGTGCCAGCAGCAGCTTGGTGTAGACGGTCTTGTACCAGCGCAGCTTGCCTTTTCCCAAGCCTGGTGTTCCCAGGCCTGGCTTTTGTAGTATGAATAGCAGCGTAGACAAGGCCTTAACTTGCAAGATGTGAGGCTTAGATCTGCTGGGCCTGGGCATAGAGGAATCCTTTGCAGTAAGTGCGAATGCTGAGTGTGCAGCAGACAAACACTCCTCTGCTGCTTAGACAGCCAGGTCACTTCAGGCAAACTGTTGGGAGGACGGCAAGGTGGAGTGTTAGGCCTCTCAAGCTACCCAGAGAGGTGGTGGAGCCTCTGTCCTTGGAGGTTTTAAAGACCTGGCTGGACAAAGCCTTGGCTGGGTTGATGTAGTTGGGGCTGGTTCTGCTCGGAGCAGGGGGTTGGACTGGATGTGACCTCCTGAGGTCCCTTCCAGCCCTCGCTGTCTGTGATCCTGTGATTCTCTTGGTGGAAGGGTGTGTGTGGTACTCAGCAGGTGTTCGGCCTTGCACCAGTGCACAAGAAGCGAATCTGCTGTTCAAAAAGCTTGTGGCCCTATTGTAAAATGCCAGCAGTGAGATCCTGGGCCTGTTTAGGTCTGTGGTGAATCCGATTCTCTCCAGTACAGCCAGAATATTTCGCCCAAGCAGTAGGCGATGCAAGGGTAATGAGGACAACGCTTCTGGCCTCCTGCAAAGCATCAATAGCTTTTTTAATCAGAATCCATTTCTGGCCGCCTTTCCCCTAGATTGAGAGAGCATTTCCTGCAAATTCCTCTCGCTGCTGACATTGTGCGTCAGGCGGGGAAGCATCACGGCATCAAAGTTCCCCAAAAGCCACTGCTTCCTGATTTAAAAAAAAAAAAAAAAAATCCAGGTGGAAGTGGAGGGGGTTATTTAATACTGGTGATCTCATCCATGTCGCATCTTCAGCAACCCAGTGAGCTCAGAGCTCGACTGGGTTAGCGTGACACCTTCCTTCTGGCAAACAGGGTCCCAGGGCTGGCTTCCTAGGGATCGATAGTTCTGTTCAGTTCATAGACAGTTCACTGCATGTGTGTGGGACCAGCAGCACTGCTTTACTTCGCAGGAAAGATGTGTCTGCATCAAACAACAGCTCGAGCTATGTGAGAGCTGGTGCCCGGTGTCGGCTTGGTGGGGGTATCGGGGGACTTGCCCTTTCCGAGCCCCCCACTCAGAATCCCTGAAGCCAGGGATCAGTTGTGCGTGCTGGTGTTGGCTCTCCGTTACTTTCCTAAGGTGATCCTTGACATGGCTGGTGGCCTAAGCCAGGTAAACCAGGCCCGTGAGTCTGGCAATGGCAGGGATGCCCAGGTTCTCAGTGGGTTTGGTGTTGGCAGGGATGCCTGGGTTGTCAAAGCGACTTGCGCAACAGTGCACCAGCCTCATTGGAGCGGGGCCAGAATTGTTCCTGAGCTTGTGATAAAGTGGAACCAAGCGCCAAAATTGTAGCCCCACGGTACTGTGAGGTTTTTAATACTTCTAGGGTATTGCACATAATATAGTCACTACAGCTTAAAGGGAAGGTAAACTTAAGTATCTTTCTGTGGCTTGTAATATATTTAAAGTAGGCTTTCTCTCTGAACACTACAAAGAAGACACTGTCACTTTTTAGATGCAAGCCTATCTCTGTTCCGCAGAAGCCTGCTAAATATTATCTTGCTGGGATCCCGTGACCCCAGCTGACTTCCTGCCCCTGGGGCAGGGGGCTGGACTCTGATCTTCCAAGGTCCCTTCCAGCCCCAATGTCTATGAAATCTATGAAATATCTATTAGGCTAAATTCATAGCAGAAATGTCAGGTCATGAAATTGCTCTAATGGAAAACTTGCCTCATTCCAGGCTTCCTGCCTGCTTTGGTCATACATGGTAAAGGGCCCGGTTGATCCCTGGCACACTGAGAGCCGCGATGTCTTGCCAGCAGGAAAGTAATCCTGTTGTGCTTTGTCCTCTCTGTTGGTTTGACAAACACTTAATGGCTTTCCCTCCTGTCTCTTGTATGGAGCGTAAATCAATGCTGTTCAGGTTTCTCTGTTTGCAATTGCTCCATGATTGCAAACGTGCAGGAATGGGCACAAGAGGTCAGAAGTAGTGTCTCTTGGTACAATGAGCAGAATTGGGACCAGGGCTTGTCAGGGAACTTGTCCTACCTGCAGCAGAGCAGATTTGTTGTCATTGTGTGAACAACAGCATCTCCCTTTTTATAGTGGTTCTCAGCTGGCTGTAAACAGCCTTCACCACTAAAAAGGTGAGCTAATTGGGAAGGTGCCTTATTCACATTGTGAGAACCAGGCTAACTTCCCATCCGCAGTATTAAGAGCAACAGCTCCTAAACATTCACACTGGAGAAAAAGCTTTGCAGAAATGTTCCCCCAGCTGTTTTCCCGGAGACCCAACTTGCACAGAGCGGATAGTCTATTTTGCATAAACGTACCTGTCGTCTTCAGGCAATGTCGAAGCAGTAGCAGCTCTAGTACTGGGAGTACCTACAACAGTGTGAGCAAAGCTTTCCCCTTTCCTAGTCTCTATTTATATTTTTCTCACTTAAGAATGTATATTTTGTATAGCATGTGTAACATACATTTGTCTACTGTAATATACGTTCATTCAATAAAACACTACGTACCTTGTGAACCTCTGGTGTGGCTTCCATAGCATGCAGGACATGGGATGCTTGAACATGAAATGTTTGCAAGTTTTTTCCCTGGGGGAAAAGTGTAGCAAAGCTGGTAAGTCCTTTCAAGTCAGGTGGTGGAGGAGCTGGCTCTCCTCTCTAAGTAACCCTGGAAATGCGGCTAGAAGGGGACCGGGTGCTTGGTAACATCCATCCTTTCTCTTCCTTGAGTAAGGGGGTTGGCTGGCTCATGTGCCTGCTTGGAGAGACAGCTGGCCAGGACTGAGCCCTGTTGTTGGACAGATGCAGCCCTCACCTGTCTGGGAGTCTGAGCCCCTGCCTGATGATCCCACTTCTCGCTGACCACCCTCCAGCGCTCCCCCACCCCCTTGGGTTTTTGAGATGGGATAGAGGGTTTGGAAAGTCTGGACTTGCAAGTGGTGGGTGGCCTGCATACAAACAGCTAATGAGGTATGTGTGAGCACTGCAGGGCTAGCTCAGCAGTTCCTCGGCTTCAAGTGGCTCTGGGGAGAATGCAGACAACAAGGTGTCTTTCAACAGCTAATAGAAGATAATCAGCAGGTTGAGAGAGGGCTCAGAAGCTCTGTAAAACTATTCAAGTCCTCACTAACTGAGCAGTGCCATGTATCGCAAGGCCTAGTATTCCTCATTTCTTTATAAACACAGTTTTTAATATGCACTGTTATGACCTGGCCTCTTACTTGCAAATCAGGGCTTCATTTATCCCTTGGAAGAGGGCAAAGTATTTGCTCTAAGCTGACAGTGCTGCAGTCCATGCCAGGCTAATCTCTTCTTTGCTCAAGTACAAGAAAGCAGACAACTCAAGAGATGCATTCCTCAAAACTCGAGGCAATTGTCAAAGAAAAACCCCTTGATGGCATGGGGGTGAGAGGAAACCAGCAGTATGCTCACAGCTGCTCCTGTAGTGGCATAGTCTGTAGTGTGTATCCAGAGTGAGAAGATTAGGTACAAATTTATTCCACTGTAGCTAAACTTGTGAAACCCCCAAGTACATCCATGCACCCCATTATCCACAGTTGTCACTAGGCAAGCTTGCAAGGCCCTTTGAGACGAACTAACAATGCTTTGCAGGTTTTTGCTCTGTGCTTGTAGGATTAGTCCCTAGAAGGACCTCCAGGCAGCTTGGAAGTGGCTAAAGCTGGCCACCTGATGGCCTGTGCATGCTGGGCCTCCAGTGACAGCAACAGCCCTCCATAACCAGGTTTCAACAGTGCTTCCAGCCTGCTCGATGCTACGAAAGGAGAAGCTGGTGTCTGAAGGCCTGCAGCCTCCCAGCACACGTGTCGTAGTCCATGTTCAACTTTTGTGGCACGTGGTGAATACCAGCTTGGTCCCTCTGCTTCCCCTCTAAAAAAGCAAATCTCTTCCTGAGTCAAACCATTTATCTTTTTAGTTTCCCAGGTTAAGAATGCTTCTGCTGAGGAGGAGAGATGTCAGCCTATTAGTCATCGCTTTGCAGCAGGCTGAGTAGGAAGCGCCTTATGCTTTTTCCTGGACACATGTGGGAACTTTGGCCACCCTGCTGCAGCGCCAGGCCAGGCACACACAGAGTCAGCTCTGCTTCAGCTCTTTCCCCAACCCCGCTCGCCTGTGACCAGAAGTGGCTTCTTCTCCATGGTGGCTCGGTGTGCTGAGCTGAGCTAGCGCCGTGGTCCCAGGGTGGAGCAGACTGCTGGCTCCAGGAGCAGGCTCTAGTTCCTTGCTGCAGGACCACGTCATGGGCCGGGTCACCACCTCGCTACACTCCTCCCCAAGGATGAAAGTAAGTCGCTTGTTGCTGCCTGTTTCCTTGCCTGGTTGCTGTCTCAATAGGCTTTGCATAGTTGCTTGTTGGTAGCTCATCGTTAGCCACCCCCTGTTTGGGATGTCTTCCTGGGCTTGTTGCTGTACCGCTGCTCTGGTGCAACCCAGTGCTCTGCTCTGCCTTGCCCACCCTACACAAGTCAGCACACAGCTTATAACAGTATCCTCATCTGCCTGGGCAGACGAGCAGAGCTTGCATGAGGAAAGCCTCACTTGCTAGAGCTTGGGTTCACATGCGTGAACCACCACTGTGCTTGGCACAGGACCATTTGGGGAAGCCTGGTACATGGCAACTTTTGGCCTGCTTTTCCCTCAGCTGCTGCAACAGCTTGGAGCAGGGGTTGCCCATGGGACCAGCTTGGCAGAAGCACGATCCAGATGCTGTGCGCCGCATGGTGCTTTTCCAGGAGCGCGCAGGCCTGCGCCCAGCAGCCAGCTGTCTAATCAGGCCTGCAGCTGAGGGGGGTCAGCTGGCCAGCAGCCTTGCCATGTGCTTGTGGGCACTTGGTAGGCTCTGCACAGCTCCTGTTTGGGCTGCACTTCCTGCACTGCCCTTCTGCAGACCCACGTGTGTGTCTGGGATGGGAGGGGAAAGTCCAGGGGTGTGATCTTGGTCTGCTGCAGCTCCTGTGGTGGGCTAACAAGGAGAGCAAGCCTGGGCTCACGTCCAGTCCAGAGCTAACATCCTGCCGCCTGTGGCACTGCTGCTCGTGGCTTTGTGCTGCTGCCTCCCTTTGTTTTTTTTTGCTTGTCACTAGTGCAGGGGCAGGCCAGAGGCACTCACAAAGTTGGGGCAGAGGCTTGGGTATTGGGACCCCAGGATTGTCACCAGGCTGCTCATGATGCCCTGCGTGACTGCAGGGATCTCGAGTGAGCCTGTCCCTTACCCCTCAGTAAGGCACAGGCCCAGTGGCTTTTGGAGCATGTGGGCTGTGACTCTCAGCTCTGCTCTTCACTGTTGTGGCACCATCCCTGCAGCAGCAGAGACAGTCACATGCATTCCCCTGTAGTGAGAGCAGCAACCATGTTGTAGGGACCAGCGTGGTTGTGGACCCCACCCTTGCCGGCCTGGGAGGGACCTGTATATTGAAGCTCAGAACAGTGGCTTTGAGCACATGGGAAGCACTAAGCCTGCCAGAGCCAGCGTGGCCCGTGGACAGTGCAAGTGGGATAGGTGCAAAGCAGGCAGGACCAGGCTGGTGCAGAGCCACTTGGTGAGCTCTTTGCATCGGCCCTTACTGCAGAGGCTGCTGAGGGGACTCCCACGCTGCTCAGTGGGAACGGGAACGTGAAGGACCAGCACAGACGAACGTGGCCAGTGCTGAACAAGCTAATGACGGGACCAAGATGATCCATGCAGCCCTCTCCCAGCCCGTCCGTTTGTATTCGGTGGCTCCAGTCAATGCAGCATGCTGGGATTTTCCCAAAGTTTTCAACAAGGTCCTTCCTTCCCTAAAGGCCTTCTCAGACAAACTGCCATGGAATCAGAGCATGGCTGGCATGCGGAGCTCCTGGCTACAGGACATGGCGGAGGCCAGTCGCCTCACGGGGTCAAGAAGGGGCTGGGCAGAGTGATGGAGGAGGGGTCCGTGGGGCTGGGAAGTGCCACTGCTGCCCCCCGCAAAGTCGGGCTTGTTTGCCCGTTACAGACGGCTCTGCCCGTGACGGTTGTGAACAGGTAACGGTCTCAGGTACCCAGGCATATTTAAACATTAACGCTGCGGTCTGGTGTTGGGGAGTTCAAAAACTGGGTCATCGAAGAGAGGAAAGCGTGGAAACTACAGCGTTCACCCCAGGGTTTGGCTAGCAACACGCTTCCACTTGAGGGTTTGCGGTCAGCCCCTCTGCTGCCTGCCCTAATCCTTCATGGTGTCGGAGAGTTGGATGCTTCATCAGAAGTGGAGATTTCATCCTAGCAGTGGAGCCGGTGCCCTGCTCCCCGCGGGGGAGCCCGTTGCCTGCGTAAGGAAGCAGTGCGGGCCGCGGCTGCAAAGCCCAGTTTGCAAAGCAGGGGAGCAGCACAACGCAGGTTTTTATTTTCACTGGTTTTAAAGGGAGGCTGCTCCGCGCAGGATGACCCCTAGGTGGTGCCTGGATGCTGCAGATGCGGCGCCCGCGCGGCCAGGGGAAGGGCGTGCGAGGGAGGGATCCATCTTTGTCCAGCACCGCAGCACCCAGCGAGGCGGGGAGGCAGCGCCTGATGCCCCATGGGCCGCGTCCAAATGGCTGGAAAAGGTGAAAGCTGGGTCTGGGGGGACTCGGGGCAGCAATACCACACCCACCCCAGCTCGCCCCTCGCTGACGTGAGGCTCCTGGCAGCGGTCGCGGACCCTCCTGAGCCCTGGCACAGGGCCTGGGGTTGGCAGCACTTCCCCCCGGTCTTTCCCATCTGGCAAAGGGGGCTCAGCCCTAGGTGTGGGGTGGCTGGAGCAGCTTTCGGCTGCAGAGGGCTCTTGCCGGTGGCTCTGGGCCTCGGGGACAGCTTTGCCTGGGCTCCGGGGCTGGCGCTAGCGCCCAGGCCCGTTGGGACGTGTGCTCCAGGCAAGGGAAAGTGATGGTGTAAGGAAACCCCAGCACTGAGGGGCGGGGAGGGCTGGGCCCAGCCCTGCCTCCTGGGGAAGAGGCTGCTGCTTTCATGCCTGGCAGGGCCTTGGCCCCAAGCCGGGTTGTCGGCCCGCAGGGAGGGAAGCTGGGCGAGAGCCACCGTCCCCTTCAAGTGAAGCCCCAGCTTGTTCTGGGGCCAACAGGAGCGCGCGGAACAAGCAGAGCCAGAGCTTAATTTTTATGGCATTTTCCCTGCAGCTGCGAGCTGGGAACACGCACGAAACCAGATGACTTCACCCTGGAAAGCGCACGGTGCCTGAGCCTGGCCGTCGCAGCTGGGCAGCGCCAGCGGTGGGCGGGTCAGTGACGCACGTGTCCAGGGCAGCGTGTTGGAGAGGGGCAGCTGTGTCAGGCACCACGGACCCCCACGGCCACTGGGGTCTGCTGGCTTTCACACGAGGCAAATGGTTTGCTCTGGATGCACCCTGAGGGGAGGACACGGGCCTGAGCCCCAGGGCCGTGGACTGCAGCCACCTGATCTCCAGTAGTTCGGTGGAGCCATGCGGGGAGGGACAAGTGGGGTCTCCACGGGACACGCGGGGTCCCCCCAGCCCCTCTGGGGCTGCTGATTGGCTCTCTGGGTGAAACCTGGCCAGGCCCAGGACCTGGGACTTCACATCGGGGAGAACGTGGCAGTGTTGGGCCACGTCACGTTGGTAATTAAGGCCTGCTTTGGGCAGCAGCAGCAGAGCACCAGGCCCAGATCCAGGGTCTTGGAGCTGCTGTTCATCTCGCGTTCCCCTGCTTTGCCGGTGCCGCTTCCCGCGGCGTTTGCCTCGCAGGCCGACAGCTGCTCTCTGCCGGGAGGCAGAGCGCTGCTGTCCCGGTGGCAGCAAACGCCGCCGCGCTCGGGGAGACGGGGAGGGCTCCGGCTCCCCGGCCCTGCTGGGTTGCTCCCTGCAGCCGGGCCCGTGGGGCCCCGTGAAGGGTGCTGCTGTCCACTGCATCCGGCAGAGCAGTCCCCGCCTGCATCCTCGCGCGCGGGCTGGGGCGCTGTGCTGAGCTCTGCTTCCTCCCACGCACATCTGTGCAGCACCTGGCCCGCGCTGGGCATGTTCCTTGTCCCTGTGCACATGCAAGTTCAGATGGCTGCGTGCAGGAGACGCGCAGAAGCCGGCAGCTCGCGACGCAGAGACCCAAGCGCTCGGCAGAGAGACGGACGTGGCTGGATGGGTCCTGGCATGCGCAGGTGTGCCAGCAATGGGGCCAGAGCCTGAAAGCTTGCTGCCCAAGGCCCTCTGCTCTGCACGCTGTTGGTCCAGTGGCACCAGCGCTGACGGTGCCCGTTCTCTTGTCCGGGGGCTCCTCGGCTCCGTGCCCAGCGCCGAGGACAGCGAGTGCCTCTAGGTCCTGGCGAGAGGCACCAGAAGCATGTGCCTTGTTGCTGCAGCTCGGAGCGGTCAGCAAAGCACGGCGCTTTCCCTGGCAAGACCAAAGCATCGGGGCTTTGTCCGAAGGGGTCGTTAACACAGAACCCTGTGGGGCGGTTGCTGGCCGGGCCCAGGTGTGGGAGGACTGCCCAGGGCACGTGAGGCGAGTGCGGGCACCTGCGTCTGCACCACGGGGCTGAAACCAGGCTGTGGCTTCGCTGCCCGGCAAAGACGCACGCAACTTATCTGCGCTTAATGGAGGCTGAGCAGAGCGGGCAGCTTGCATGCGGACCGGCCCCAGGTCAGCTGCACCTTGCAGGGCTCCCGCAGCTTGGCCTGCGGAGGGGAAGTGTTGCTGCTCTTCCCCAGTGCCTACAGCCTGCACTGATCTCCCCACAGCTCCGGGCTCGCCTGCGCCAGGTCATCGCGGAGGCATGCAGCAAGGCCAGTGGAGCAGGAGGAGGGTGAGTTTGCTCACCTGCTTGTTGCTTGGCCCCAGACATGGACACGGCCCGTCCAGGAGTGACTGTTTGTGGCCTGACTGGAGGGACAGGGTGGTTCTGCCTGGCACCCTGCAGCTGTGCCCCCTTTGGCGATCAGCCCTGGCCTTAGGATCCAGTGCAGAGGTGGGATGCACCATGCCAGCTCTCTGCTCAGGACGTGGCTTGGGATGGGGCCTTTCCCAGAGCATCCTCTTCTCTTACCCCAGGCCTGCAGGACCCTTCTCACCACTTCCCTGCAAAGGCCCCTTGCCGGTCCTTTCTCCCCTGCCACAGCTGCTGCATCTCTCCCTTTTGGGGAAGGGGCTGCGCTGTAACTGCTTGGCTAGCACATGGCTCCCCTGCATCTGTTGCCTTGGCGACCTGTGTGGCCATCTTACTGGTGCTGGCAGAGCTGGCCGTGCAGCGATCCAGCCCTTGGGGCTGTGCTGCCTCAGCTGCTTGTGCTAAATTCCCAATTAAATCCCCTTCCAGAAGAAACCTGCCCCTGGTCAGCAAGGGCCCGTTTCCAGCACTGACTGACTCCTTAATCCATACCAGCTCTACTTCCAAAGGAGGAGCAGAGCAGACTAACCCCATCCGCGCTGCGGGGGTGGCTTGGCCTGGGCTGCGGTGGCGCTCGGCGAGAGGCAGGAACGCTGCCCGCAACCCGCTCTGCACCGATGGAAGAGTCTCGGCGCGGCAGGGCCAACTCCCTGGTCAGAGCGGGTGCCTCTGGATGGCACCAAGGGAGATGGAGGCTGTCCCACATCCAGTTTGCACCCAGGCAGCCTGGAAGAGGGGGTCTTCAATCTGCCTGGGAGGCCCCATGTCAGGGAGCTGGGCCCTCTCAGGGTAGTGAGCGGTGCCCAGGCTGAAAGCATGGGGCAGCTGCAACACGAGCGCTCGTGGCTTTGCAGCGGCCGCGTTTCCAGGTGCAGAGTGCTGGCCCCACTTGCAAGGGCTGTTTGGTGGCTGTGCGTTGGCCCCTGTGTGAGTGCGAGGGGCCACGAGGGCATGGCACCTGCTTCCAGGCCTGAGCCCAGCCCTCGATGTATCCCAGGGCGCCTGGGGTCTGTCCGGGCAGGTCAGCTGTCTGCTGTGGCGCAGCAGGCTGGGGCCCTTCCTGCACTCACGAGACCCGAGGGGGCAAGACCCAGAAAGAAGGGAGCCAGTGACCTGCATGTGGAGGGATGCAGCTGGCTCTGCTGCGGACGGAGCAGAGATGGAGCGCATCTCTGCGCTCAAGAGCATTTCAAGGCCTCGTCCATCGCTGCTGTCAAAGGGATGAATGAAACCCAAATGGACGTGAAGGTCGTGGGCAGGCGGCAGTAGGGCATGGGCACTGCTGCCACGTACCAGCTCCCAGCCGGGTCCCCTCAGCCTTCCCTCCCGCGTGCCGGCTGGCGGGGAGCGGGGCGAGCCTGGCTGTAGCGAGCCGCATCCTGCTCGGGCGGTCCCTGCCACGTCCTGTGGCGCGCGGCCCAGGCGGCCGTGCTAATACGAGCGCTGGCACAAATTCCAGCCTCCATGAGCACGGTTATTCTCGCTTCAGTAAGTCAGGCCTCTAGCTCAGCACGGGCAGATTTCCTCCAGACGCCATCCTCTGCCAAAGGCTGGCTATTCGCGTGCCCACAGCAGATGGCTGGTGCTGGTATGAAGGCCCTGCCAGGCCAGTCTGCTCTTTGTTTCTACGGTGCGATCCCACATCACGTGTCGGGCCTCCCTGGCACTCTTCTCTGTGGCCCGGGGTATTTAGGGAGGTCTTCCCCGCCGTCCCCGCGTGGCGCGGGGTCCTGAGCCTGGGCCGTGACTCGTGACTTGCCCCGGGGTGTTCCAGGAGCAGAAGCCAGTGTTGCCCCCCCCGGGCCTGCGCGTGGTGGAGCTGGGTCCAGTTCACAGAGCAAGACTGATCCCCATTTTGGCAAACTTGTAATTAACTTAAAACAAATGCCCGGGAAGTGCCGGCCCATTAGCAGCCTCTGCTGCCTGAGACTCATCCCTGCTAATTACCCAGCGTGTCAGCCTGGGCCGCCTGCAGATAGCGCAGCTCCCTATTTGCATTTAAATTAAAAAACATATTTTAAAAATAAAGGTTTCATTAAGGCCTGTTTGTTTCTCGCAAGCTGTTTTAACTCCTCGCTGGCTTCTGGCAGCTGGCTCAAGATGGGCCACGCTGGGTTGAGTTCCTCGCGGCAGGCGAGCTGCAGAGCAGGTCCGGGTGAGATGTCGGCGGGGCTCGGGCGGGAGCTGGGGCTGGGAGCTCAGCCCCTCCCAGGGCGCAGGACCTGGCCCGTCGTGGCCGGTTTCCGGGCGAGGCTTCGTGCTCCTCAGGGAGACGCTTCGTGCCCAACTTCCACGAGTCCCTGCCGCGGCCGGGGCCACGCGTGCTGCCGCGCTGGAGGGAGCCGTCCCCCTGCCCGTGCTCGGTGGTACCTGGCCTCGCCCGCAGCCCTGCCTTTCCTCCTGCTGCTGCTCAAGCCTGACAGCTTTGATTTCTGTCTGGCTGCTCAGGAACATGAGGCTTTTGACGGTCCCTGTCAGAGCCGATCTTATTAAAGCGCCTTCCCGGCCTGACCGCGGGAGATGAAGAGCGTGAATGGCTGCGTAAGCTCCCAGTCCTGTCTGGGGAAGCAGCCTGCGTTATGGATAGGGTGGCGTGGCGATGGGAGAACGTGGCTCTGCTCTTTATCCAGGCCTCCGTAGCCCGGGAGATTCGGCCCTGGGCTCCGGGCGCCGGGGGCCAGTGACGTGACAGCCCCTGCCCACAAGGCTATTCCTGGTGGGGTCTTCCCCAAAAGTGAGGCGGTCGCTCCCAGGGGAATCTCTCTTGGCTTTGCAGCGTGGCTCCATCGTGCGTGCGTTGGAAGGTCTCCCGGCAGCCCCAGACCGCAGCTCTTTCTCCCTCTGCCCTTGCTGCTCCGGGGCTGGCGGGGGGGAGCGCGGTGCGCCTGCTCCCCGTGGGGTTCATCACGCCCAGGCCATGTGCAGCCACATCTGTGGGTCATGGCGGCTGGTATCTTGCCAGGCCCTACCGGGGAAGGCCCGGGCTGGCCCCGGGAGATGGGCTGCGCTAACCCAGATGTGCTCTTTCCCGAGGAGCATGGGAAGCTGCTGCAACTGCAGGCCTGGGGGTCAGTGCGCGTATTTGGTCGTGTTTCTGCCCCAGGGACCTGCCGCGGTGGCTACGGAGAAGAGAGCTCGGTCAGCGGAGCCTGAGCATAGGGTGTCGGCGTATGAGTTCGTACACCCGCGCGGCATACCGCGGCTCCTACCGGCAATGCAAGGACTGAGCTGCCAGGAGGCAGCCGGCCAAGACAGGGGCTTCCCTCCCCTGCAGACGCATGGCGGGACTGTCTCTTGGGCTGGTGGAGGAATGCCCTTTCTTCCCCCTTCTTCCGTCTCCGCCTGTCCCTTAGGCAGGGCAGGCACCAGCCTTTTCCCTTGGGCCTTGGAAGTGCCCGGAGCTGCAGGGGTGCTGGCATAGAGGAACAGCGCGCGAGGACGGTGTGTGCACCTGGGACCAGGCAATGTGTACCCCGATCCCTGCCCCGGGAGACTCGGGACGGAGCAGCGTGAGGTGAATCAGCCAAGACGCCCTCGCTTCTGCTGGTAGTTCAGGTTGCACTGGGCGCTCGGCGTCCCGTTGGATTCGGTGCAGCGAGGTGCGTCCGTGTGACCTTGAGTGTGTGAATGATGCAGCTTTGCTGGCAGAGACGGTCTCAGAGGTGATGACACAGGCTTACCTCAGCCAGCAAGTAACCATGATGAACGGGCTGGCAAGGGAAGGACCTGCGCGCGCGTGTGGGCCTTCCCTAGGACAACAGGCTGTGCTGGAGGCTGCCAGCACCCCTTTGCATGGGGCCTGGGGGCTTCAGCAAGCCTCCATCAGCTGACCCGCTGGAGCACTTGGCTCTCATGCCACTCCTGGCCCGAACTGCCTGGGCATGAATGCGGGGATGCTGCGTGCAAGAGGAAACACCCCTGAGCCATGAGCATGGCATGCCTGAGCCTGTCCTGCCCAGCAGCCTGGCAGAGTGGTGCTGACTCGTTGCTGGTAAGTCCTTGCTGGATGTGGGGTGGATGCTGCCATCTGAAATACACCCAGGCTGGAAGCACCAGAGCCACGGTCACGCATGTGCCCGGGCTGCTGGGTAGCCAGCAGCAGGTGTGTGGGGAGCAGGTTGCAGCCAGGTTTACACTGTAAACTGCCGTCCTACTCTTCAGTCCCCGGGCTGCCTTCTCCAAGCTGCCCCATAAACGTGAATCGGCGAGGGGCTTTGAAAGGAGTGCACAGTCTCTCGGAGAGAGGAGGGAGCAGGAGAGCTGCAGCCTACAGCTTCAGAGATGCTACTTGGACATCCTGGGTCTTGATCCTTCTAAGGCCTGAAGATGCTCCTGTACCTACCGGACCCCCCGGCCCAGGGCCCTGGACCCCTGCGTTCCCGGGGAGCCTGGCAGCACCGGGCTGGCTCTTGCCAGGAGTACTGCCACTCCATCACTGAGTGGGCCGTAATCAGGGAAGGTTTGTCTGTGATGAATTGGCGGCTGCTATTGCAAGCAATTATCAATCAAGAAGGTGCTATGAGCTAATACCGGGAAGCTTACTGGGAAGACAGGAAAATAGCATGTTAGACTCCTTGAATATTGCTCGATGGGTAGAGAATACTTACGGGCTAATTAGAAACCTGGAAAGACTCCAGGAATCATCCCAAGGGGAGACGAGGTGTTTGCGAACTGCCGCTAGCCGGGCTTAGACCTGCACCTCTGGGGCCGCGGTGGGGAGGCTTGTACTGGCCGCGCCGTGCTTGGGGCGGGCAGCGTTGCTTTCCAGCTCCTCCTAGGGTTCCTCTTCCTTTCCTTCTCGCCTCCCACCAGCTCCTCCTCATGCGTCTCGTGGGTCATCGGCTCAGCTGGACCCATCCGCATCCTGCCGAGAAGCGAGATTGTGACGGCTGTGCTTCTGCTGCGTGGCATCTGGCTGTGTTGCAGGACACTGGGCTCAGCCTTTAGCGACAGGCCTGTCTCCCTGGTGAGAGTGGGCTCATCCCACAAATGCCTCAAGGGCCCGCGTGTCCCCTGTGCAGCGGGGATGGCTGCACGGCTGGGCTGGCCTCTGTCTGCGGCGAGCCTGAAAGCTGAGCCTGTGTGCGCTCAGCGCACAGGTGAATCGTAGGTTTGGTCTCAGGACGGAGTCCCGGCAGAGACCCCGGATCGGACTGAAACCACGGGTGCAGAGGTATCACATCCGGGTCCTTGCAGAACAGCTACGGGGGCGGTGGGGAGGCCAGTGCCCACTCGCATTTGGCAGGTGGAGATCAGACCTTGCCTGCAGCTGGAGAGCATCCTATTTGCACAGCGTGCGTTTGCTAGGGTGGGGAGGAAGCACTGCTCTCTGTCCTTCACCAGCATGAGGCCTGAGATGGGATGATGCCCAAGACGATCAGTAGCTCCGCAGTCCCCTGCGGCTGTGGCTGTGAGAAATCACGGGTCAAAGACATGGCCCAGCACTTGTGTCAAGGGAGCCGTTAGCAGTAGAGACAGGAAGATATCTCAGCCCAGGGCTGACCGCAGCTTCGAGAGCCAGGCTCCCATCCTGTGCGCCTGCTCTTCCAGCCCATGCCCATGCCCATGCCCCAAGCCCTGGAGAGGCCTCGGCTGGACAGGGCGGTACCCACTGTCCCACATGCTTGTGCCTTGTAACAGGCCTGCTGGCGGCCTGCAGGCTGCACCTGCCCAGGGCAGCAGCTCCGGCGATGTCCAGGCACTCGGGGGTTTGTCCTCCCAAGCAGGACTTGGCGTGCAGGCTTTGATGCAGCTTCAGGATGAGTTCAGCACAGCCTGGCGTCTCCTCTCTCCAACAGGCACGAAAGGAAGGAGTTGTTACCACCAGTGCCCAAGGCGCTTGCCCTCTGCAGACTTCTGCTTGAGCACAGCGAGTTCAGAGAGGTTTTTGCTTCTGGCCAGCAGGCATGCAAGCCAGCAACTCCTTGCCACCTTGGAGTGGTTTTCCTAGCGAACCCTAGGGCGGGGGAAGATACCTGCTCTGAGCTGACTCACCCAGGCGTAAGGCGGAGAAGGATGCTAATGTTTCCAGCCCAGGCTGTGGTGCAGGCTCCCCTGTGCGTGTGAATTGGACGTGAGCAGCAGCACAGACTCCTGCCCAAGACCACGGCTGCCTGCCCTCGGCACAGCCTAGATCAGGCGGGAACAAAGCGATCTCTCGCGCACTGGGGCACAAGCGTGTCTGTGTGGTTGTGTGTGCTAGGGAGTGTCTCACTTGCCTCCACCCGTCTGGCAGACGAGGTTCTTTGGGTAAATCTGGTATATTTTATTAGACCAACTGAAATAATTGGAAAAATACTTCTTTGCAAGCTTTTGGCTACAAACAGTCTTCTTCAGGGAGAGGAAGGATCACTTGCTGCCAACTCCTTCGACCACCACAGCTACAGGCAACACCCCTCCACCCCTCTGGGCTCTCAGCTAAGCCCGCTGCCTGCTTTGCCTCCCCAGAAGCCGGGAAAACCCTGCTCTAAGAGCGAGCCTGCAAAGCAGCTAGCAGCCCCCTCCGCGCCGCTCGGGCCGTGCGGCGAAGCGCCGGGACGCGGCTGAAGGAGCCGCTCTGCGGAGAGCTGCCGCGGCCTGGCCCGCGGCCTGGGGCGGCGCAGTATCCGTGCAGCGGCTGCTGCGTCAGTGTGGACCGCTAAGCTGATTTCCCACAAAGGTAATTTTCTGCTCCTCTGACTCGATTCTCTTCATCCCGCAGAACGTAATTAGTATCCCTTCAGTGTTCTTTTATGCCCAGCTAATTGCACCTTGCTTCAGGAGTTAAACTTCATGCCTATCCATCTAGGCTAGTGCAGTAATATCTAATTAGGGACCAGGCCAGGCAGAAATGTGCATGCGGGGTACCGCCTGTGCCAGTGGAAGCGCTTCCCGGTCACCACGCGCGCGGGGCCGGAGAGTCGCGTCTGCGCTGCACGGAGGCTGTTGGCAGGGCTGCAGCCCGCCCCACGCTGCCGCGGGAGCTCTCCCTGCATCTCGGGGAGGGGGTGCAGCGCAGATTGCGCTTCCCTTCCTGATCAGGGCCCCCTGGGCTTGCACGGTGCCGAGTCAGCTGGGTCTGCCTGCGTTCCCCTGCCAGACCTGCCCCGAAATACATCTCAAGGGCACCCAAGTTACGACGGGGCTCTCGCATGCAGAGCCATCGCCGGGCCTGGCAGGTGCCCCACGCTCTCCCTGTGCAGATGCAAACCCATACAGGCTTTTGCTTTTGAGGGGTCTTCTAATACGGGGCCGGCTTTTGGGAGAGGGAGGAGCTGCCTTGCCAGCCCTGGAGGGGAATCTTCCCCCCGGCCCCTGCGTCTGGTTCACGCCCCTGGCCTGCGTCTTTGCTTCTGGGGCAGAGCATGCCACTGCTTTATGAAGCTGAGTGGGGCAGAGAAGGACACGGGCACCCTGCCGCCTGGCCCCTCTGCAGGTGATCGGTGCAGCCAGCGGCAGCTGCAGCCCGATTAGACTCAGCTGCACAGGTGATGGCTGGAGAATACTTGCTCCTCCTTTGCCTAAACTGCTCCGCTTTCCATAGGCCCCTGGGACTTCCCTGCAGCAGCAAGTCTCTCCGGAGAGGTCCTCAAGCGTGTCACCGAGACCAGCTGCTGTGCCTGGGAAGCAGGGCAGGGTGCAGACGGCGGGAAGTCCCAGGTGAGGCCCCCAGGATGGGAGATGGAGGCGGCAGCTTTGGGAAGCGTCTGAACCCAGGAGCCTGCAGCTATTCTGGGCCACGTCTCGATCCCACCTGTGTCCCCTGCCTCGCACTCCCTCCCCTGGGATGGCACTGCTGTCAGCTGCAAAAGCTGTATGTGTCCTGTGGGCAGAGTTGTGAACCGAAACGTGCTGCTTTCTATAAGCTGGCCTGCATCGCGGCCCCGGGGCGGTGAAACAGAGCAGGCAGGAGCTGCCGGTCGGCCTCGTCATTGAAGCGAGCAAGTAGAAGCACAATGGAGGAGCACCTGGTTTTGGCTGTATGCACTGGTGGGTCCCTGCCCTCCACAGAGGGTGCAAGAAGCTGTACTCTGGTCCTCTCCTGAGCAACTTGATCCCTTGTTCCTCTTCCTCTGACATGCCTCTAACCCTCCTGATTTTGGGCTGGGTTCAGCCGTGCTCCGCGGCTTCTGCACCGCCCAAGCAAGCCCCAGCACGGGGGGGGAGGTAGCCGGGGCCCGGGTCACAGTGCTGAGAGGAGGTAAGGGAAGGTTGAATCAACACATCCAGGGGCACATGCTCAACATAAAATGGTGCATGTCCCTGCCTGGCTCTAACAGGCTTCATGCCCCTCTGTGCACATCTCACCCTGTCAGTCCCCAAGGAGTTTGTTTTCAGGTCCAAGGAAGTCTAGGCGGCTCTGATGAAGCAGGTGTGGGTACTAGCAATAGAAACTTGAGTATAAAGACCCGTGCACCTCCAGTCAGATACCAGCGAAATCATTTCACGTGACTTGCTTCCAGTCAAAAGCTCAGAGGTCGAGCACTACCTTTGCCCTGCAAGCTGCTCCTGGACCAGCTGTGAGCAGCAAGCTGGCTCAAGATGATGCAGCTCATCTGGAGAGAGCTGCAGGTGATCGGTGCCAGTGGCTGTCAGGCTGTTTGCTGGGTAAAGGTGACGGTGGCTATGGCAGGAAAAGGACTGTGCTGCTGTTGGGGGTGGGAGCACTGCTGGAAAGTGGGTGGGCTTGTGGTGTTTTCTTGCCTCACAGAAAACCTCCCGAGCCTTCTGTTCTTGGCTGCGACACGGCTTCATCTGCTTCCCCGGCTCCAGAAACGCTTCCTCTTCTGCTGGCGCGTCTGCCTCCGCTCGCTGGGGAGCTGGCTGTTCAGCGCAAGTACGTGCAATAATCAAGTGTATTGATGTTTCCACACTTGTGTTTTTTATAGCTGATTTTTACAGACCCGAGTCTGCGATAAACTGTCAGACCACACCGGCAGGCCTCTCAAGTGCAGAGAGAGCTGAAAGCGCACCGGCGATGTGCTGTTCTGGCAGCCACCCTCTGATGTCAAACGTGCCTTGCCACCCCAAAGCCAGCCCCTGTGAAACCAGGCTTTTCTCCAGCGGCTGTAAAGGGAAGCAGTGAGGCCCCCTGAGCCCCTTGGAAGAGTTGTGTGACGCGCCCGGCGGCCTCGCTGGATCGGGCTCACGTGCCCCCGTGGGTGGGCGACCTTTTACAGTCCCCGTGTGAACACACTGGCTTCTGCCTGGCAGAAATGTCAGGCCGCCGCGTCTGGCTGGGGGCCGTCGCCAGCACCGATCCTTCCCTCCTGAAAACCGCGATGCGGCCGAGCAGGCCGGCCCCACCCGCACCCCGGGCGGGGCTTTGTCGGCACCGCCGCCGTGGTCTGAAGGGCCGCACGGATGCGTTTGCACCCTCACGGACCCTGGAGCCACGCACCAGCAGCTCCTACCTGGGGCTTTGGTGTTTCCAGGAACGGGGCTCTGCCAGCATCTCTTGGTCAACAAAACACGTGGAAAATGTCCTGCAAGTGCAAGGCACTGAGATCTGAGGGAGAAGGGCTGACTCTCGGGTGCAGGGTGTTTCTCCAACCAGCCCACGCCTGTTGGACCGGGGCCGTGCAGCGTGCTGCAGGTATTCGGCATCCTTGCGCGTGCATGTAACGATCAGCATTTAAAAAAAAAAAAGCAGCCCTGCGCATGGGGCCTTCCAAGAGCTAACTAGGCTGCGTGCTTGGAGCCTGCGTTAAGCACAGCTGATTATGCATCGGTGACTTTGATAATGCCGGGGACTGGAAAGGAAGCACTGCTCGTCCAAATCACGTCTGCTTTCAAGTAGCTCAGTCCTTCCAAGCGCGCTGCTGCTTAGGAGTGTAATGTTGTGATGGCAGCTGTAAGGCGGGTAATTGGATGGGGAGGTAGTTGTTGCTGAAGCTGAGATTAAACGGAGCGTTTGCAAGGGCGCGCTGTGCGGGGCGGGGCGGGGTGCCTGGGCAGCTCCAGGACGAGGTCCAGGGATGGAGGAAGGGAAACGCTCCCGGGGGGCAGGCAGCGGGGGTTTTCGCATTCCCTTCGTTGCACGGTCTTCCTCGCGGCCCCAGAGCACGGCGCCTCGGCGCCTCGGGTCAGGCGGTGTCTGGCTGAGGAGAACAGGCCCCCCGCCCGGCCGTGCAGAGGAAGGGGTCGCGGGGCTGTGCGGAGCCGTGGAGCTGCTCCTACCACGCGCCACGTTTTCTCCACGCGAGGGTTTTCCCAGGGCTGTGATTTCGCTGCTTCAGGTCTGGGGCGTGGGAGCGGACGCCTTCTTTCCCTCTCTGGTTTGCAGGCGCAGCGAGGTGCCGCCCTCGGCTTGTGATCCGGCGGCAGCCGTGCCCATGGCACGCGACAGACCCCTCTGGCAGGCTGGAGCCAGGCCCTCCAGAGCCCAGGGCCGCAGCCGAGGCTGGCAAAGCCGCGGGGAGTCTCTGACAGACGGCTAGGAGCTGTTGCATCTAAGTCCCTCTGGCTTTCAATGCGGAGGTGGTACAATCTCGTGGCCGGGCCATTCAAGCCGTGAGGAGCCATGGTTCGGATGCTGTGGGGCCTCCCCTCCCCACCAGATGAAAAGCTGGGTAGCTGGTGCTTTTGGGGTGGGCATCTCGCAACATCCCCCCCCCACAGCCAACAGCAATGCTGGTCCACTTCGCTGCATCCTTCGTCTGCGTGTTGAGGCTGGGCAGGAGAGGAGCTGGGATCCGGGAGCAGCTCGTGGGCAGCAGCTCGGGCCTCCCCGTTCCTCTGTAAGCGCGTGAGGAGCCTCGTTGTGCCTCCTCCTGCAAGCAGCATCCGCTGGCTCGAGCGCCTCTTCGGCCCCGTGGGGGAGGCCGCTCCGCCCCCCTCCAGCGCCATGCTGGGGCTCCTCCAGACACGCGGCTCCCGGTGACACATGGGCCTCGCGCCTGCAACACCTCTGACAATTGCTTCAAACCACTTCCAGTTCTGCGGCAGAGCTGACCGAGCGTTTCCAAGGCGGTCCCGCTGCTTCTCGGGTGCCTGGGCAGCGCCGGCTCTAGCTGGCCTGAACCATGCTTCTTCTCAGGGCTTGCGACGCGGGGAGACTCACCAGCCTAATTAAGCCGCTGTTGCAGTACCGGGCTGGGCATCGTGCTCTAGAGAGAGCCACTGATGCTTTTTGAGCTGGAAGGAGTGGCCCCCAGCCTGTCTGCTCCTCTGTCTGGCTGCTCTGGTGCCGGCATGCTGGGAAGCTCCCTGATGCAAGCTCGAAAACTTTCCCTCTTTTCCTCTTTCAGCCAACAAATGAGATGAGATGTTGCTGGGTAAAGCTGACAGAGGTTTTATATTTCAAGCCCTACCCGTCATAAACCCTTCCATTTATGCATAACAGGAGCGAGTATCAAAGGGGTGGATTGGTCAACCATGCCTAATGTAGATTGATGGCAAATCAGCTTCCCCATCTTAATTTGTTTCTGACCCAGAGCATTAGAGAGCTGGGTCTGTTATCCGGCCGGTGCGTTAATGACTCCTCCAGAAGAAGAGCTCCCCGGGGAGGAACGGTATCCGCTAACCTCGTCCCTGACGCGTTACGTAACAGCACCGTCCTCCCAAGGGCCGCAGTGCGCCCGGCTGGGCCTCTCTCTTGTTCGTGCCGCGTAATATTTTATTTTTGAGATTTCAAGAGCCTTGCGCAGCGAGGGAAGGCGCTGCGTTCTCATCGTGTCGCTTGTCTTGCGTCTCCCTTTGGAGTCTATTCTTAGAAGGCCTGTCGGCGTCGGCATTCAAAGCAAGCAGGCTTTCTCTTTCGAGGTCTCTGATGAATTCCTGCACCCCTATGTCCAGGCAGAAGAGAAAAACAACTGCATATCTGAGGAAGACTTGTGGCCCCCGCGCCCCTTGGCCTGCGGGTACGCAGTGCCTCCAAAGCACTTCCCAAAGGCTCGTGCAAGGGGCAGACGGGCATGGCCGCACACGGGGGAGCAGAGCGATTCCTTCCCCCCCAGATGAGCAGACGTGCTGGCGAGAGCCGCTCGCGTGTATCCAGAAGGTGATTTTGTTGCCGTGCTAATGAGGGACTTGACTTCATCCATTGCTTCGAGGGAACCTGCCGTGCTGCAGTGCCTTTTGAAACGGCGCCCGTATTTGTGGTTTTACAGGCTTGTTGGGATTCTACCGCGGACGCTCGGTTACTGGAAACGCTTCCTCCTGCCAGGGGAATTACCTATGCAGAGCGAAGGCCAGGCGTGCTCACGTGTAGCCTGCCACGTATCTGAATATACCACTGGCAGCAAGAGGGGCCCGTGGAGAACAGGACAGTGTCTTTGCATCATTTTTATGGAAAACGTGCCTCTTTTCCCTCTCGCTTGTGTGTTGTTGCCTCCAGGGACTGAAGAGGTTAGTGTCTTCCCTGGGGCAGGGGACCAGGGGTCAGTCGCATCCCTTGCTATGAATGGAGTCGCCTGGAGATGCAGCCGAAGACTGATGGTGTCCCTTCGACTCCTAGACGCTGGCTTCTTTTGAAGCGGCTGTCCTGTGCTGCCTCGCCGGCAAGAGCGATAGGGCTCCGACATGGGACTTAAGATCTTGTGAACTCAGCCGGAGAAGCCGCAGTGAGAAGGAGGGCAGCTAGCAGCAACCAGAGACCCCATCTCATGGAGCAGGGCAAAGCCACGGGGCACGGCTCTGAAGAGAAAGGGGTGCATCCCCAGAGACTGCATAATAGCGGGGGCTGAGCTCGCCGTCTCCCTGCACACAAGCCAAGACCTCTGTACAGCTGCACGAAGCGGGTGGCCGCGCAGCCCGAGACCCCGACAGAGCCGGGCGGCCAGAGAGGGCTCCCAATAGCTAGCTCCTTCGGTGCGTGCCTCTGAGCGTGCAGACTCCTCGCCTGTTTCCAAAACCCGCTGGTAGAGTACGGAGAATCCTCTTCTGTAAGAGGAGCCCTCGCACCACGCCGCTTTGTCTTTCCTTTCTTTGAGTCGGTCTTTCTGAAGATGTCGGTAGCATCCCGCCCCGTCGGGTCCCCCGTGGTCCTCTTGGCGCTGGGCATGTCCCCGGTCTGCACCATGCGAGCGGGGCACTCGGTGTGCCGGGGCGATGCGGAGTCAAGGCCCCGCGGGTTCGTTCTCAGGCTCTCGTTGCAAGCACCGCGGCCTGAGAAGCTGTAGGGATGATGCCTGGGACACTTCCCTCTCCGCTGAGATGTTGACAAATGACCTGTAGGAACAGCTTAACCAGGCCTGTAATACTCAGCCTGAGCTGAAAGCTGTGTCTTCCTGATCCCACCGATGCTCTTCCTACGTGACGCCTGACCAGGATTTTTTTTATCCATGACTTTAACTTCAGGAATGGCCCGAACACCTTGGCAGGCAGCGCACCCTGAAGCCACCGAGGAACATAACTTTGCAGCCCATAGTAACTATCCACGCATGCACTGCTGCTCCCAGCCGGACAGTGGGAGGGCTCCGCGTTTCCTGCCGCCAGACAACTGGGAAACGGGCACCCCGAGCGGTCAGCAGCACGGTGCGACGGCCTGCGCAGGAGGAGCAGAAACAGACGTGCCGGCGCCCCGGGGGCTTTTGTGCGGTGCAGGGCGCAGGCACTCCTGGAGCAGCCCGTTGCTCTCCTGCACTTGCGTGTGCCTCGCCGTGTCCCGTGGGCCCTCACTCAGAGGTGCTTCTGCAGCCGTGCACTCGCCGGCTCGCGCTGTCCGTGCGTTCAGCGGCTCTGTTACTCTCCAATTCTCACGTACTTCGTCTTGGTTGCCAGGGGTTATAGCTCTTGTTCCTTACCTCGGGCTTTGTTCTGTGCCGAGCCTGGTGGCAAACAGAAAGAGCACGGCTGCCGGGAGCCCGTAGGGAACCCTGCAGCGTCAGCCCGGCCGCGCCGCCGGTCGTCGCGCCCGACGCAGCGAGCTACGCATGTTCTGTGGCCAGGTCGCTCGACACGTGTCCCTCTCCCTCGCACGGGGCAGGATGGGCAGGCCGAGGCCACGCCGGGGTGGTTGACTCTCGCATCAGAGGGGATTCCTGGGGGCTGCTGTGAACTAGGCCCAGGGGTGGAGGTCAGGGCCAGAACGGGCGTGGGAAGGCTGGGCGTGCTGGCCGAGAGAAGCTTGTTCCGCATCTGTGCCCATCGAGCCTGGCTCTAGCCGGCACCCTCAGCCTCCCACTTTCACTGTGCGCTTTTACACTGCCCAAAGCAAGGTCAACTCTGTCTCTCCAAGAGGGCAGTGTGGCGTGCAGCAATAGGCCAAAGTGGGTGATTACTTTTTGTACTTTCTCTTTCAGAGATAAGGGGAAGCCTGTGAGAGGCATATAACCCTCAGCTTTGGAGAAGGCAGAAGCCATTTGCAGACTGAAGCTAAGAGAGTGCAAAGAAAGATAAGGCGCTAAAGCAGAGAAAGGAATGAAGATTGCACAAGGATTGCAGACAAATAACCAGGAAATTCTCAGGTATGTCAGGTGCTGGCAGTGAAGCCACAAGTCAAGGGCCTACAGAGACTGCAGCACAATTCCCAGGCCCAGGGAAGCCTTCGCTACAGCAAAAGGACAGGATTTCCCCCCCTCCATGCATGGGCAGGAGGGGAGCCGGCACTCACGCACGAAGGGGACCCAAGCCTCACCCTTCCAGGTGTGCTTCAGCCCGCTCCACCTGGCTGGACCTAAATTCTCTCCTGGGCTTTGGGTGTGCTGTCAGCACGGCAGGTGACACTAACACAGCGCAAGTCTCCTCCAGCTCCTTTCCCAGGGCGGCTCGGGCCACACCCAGCACCTTCTCTCCTCCATCATGGTCCCTCATCTGTCACGTTTTGCTGTGGTGAGTCTTGAACTCGTGCCACCATTTCTAGATGGGCTGGGGGTCTTCAGGGAAAGCGCTCTGGATGGTCACAGCAGCACTTTGGCTGGGGGGGACCTTCAGCAGCAACCCCATCTCTAGGTCACGCTTCTCTGCCCTGACGCATTGTGCAGGGTCCCCTCCAGGGCACCCGCTAACAAGGCCAAGATGGCCAATAAATGAATGAGCTAATTGTGGCGGGATATGGAGCCCTCCATCCCTCCAGGAGGGGCTGGGGTTGGCTCTGCCGTGCTCGGAGGCTGAGGCAGGCAAGTCTGAGGGGTAGAGGGGTGTCCCAGCTGCAGCGTGAAGGGTGGTCAGGGAGATGCCTCCAGGGGCAGGGTACCAAACGCAGGGGGATAGCGATGTTAAAGCATCCTGGTGCCCAGCTGAGGGTGTGATGAATGGAGCAGCCTGACTGACAGCCGCCCCCCAAGCAGCTGCTCTCAGCTCTTGGTAGCAGACATTGCGGGTCTGGACAGGCTGGGTGTCCACGAGGCGGAAGGCGTGCACAGGGCAGGATGCCCACAAGTGAGCATGCGGCCAAGGTGTAGCATCGCGGGGGCCACAGAGGAGCGAGCCCTAGCGCAGGAGGAGCTCCAGGGAGCAGCGGCTGCTGCTTGGGTTTTGAAGCGACGCGTCAGTGGGTGCCGTGCATGGTCGCAGCCAGCCCTTGTGACAGGTGCGTGCGTGCGTCTTGCTCATAAACAGCCCTCCTCCGGGGACCTGCACGGGTTCCCCTTCTTCAGCAGGAACCAGTGCATTCACTACCCCTGTCAACTGCAGAAGTGTTACCAGGTGCAGCCATCATCATTAGGGGCTGTCATTTACGTATGTTTTTACTTCTCCAGCTACTTTCCATTAAAAGCCTGTAATTAAGATCATTAGAACAAAGACATTTCTCTTGTAAACAGAGTTCATTTCAGAAATATTTTTTAATTTGCAGGCCAGAGTTGTTAACTTACTATCTGGATAGTAAGGTTGTATATCTGTCTATATGTATTGACGTGACATGAGTGTTGCTAGCCCAGCATTTAGAGATTAATTTAAGGTATTGGCAATATTCTTTGTTTTCTAACCCCCTCCATTGTGGGGCAATGCTCACGCTTTCGGGAGAAGGCGAGACTTGCCGCAGGTGATGGCGTGACCCCGTGTGCTGACAGCCAAACCCAGCCCTGGCCCCTAGCTTTCTCACGCTGGGGCCGGGGGGGGACAGCTGAGGAGCGCTGAGCTCTCTGCTGCAGTGGCTAAGCGCTGTATTTTCAGTTGTCTGCCTGTCTCCAATAAGGGAAATGGGAAGATTCACTGTGGAGCTGTAACTCCATTGGAGCACCGTGGCGCTGTGAGCACAAATGGCCTCAAACCTCTCCAGGAAGCGGGAGATAGAAATCCCAGCTTCGGGAGCTGATTTCTGGCTGTGCAATACTCGGCATCTGTACGGGAGAGTGCCACCGAAGAGGACCTCGCATCAGAGCCGGCCTGTGGCATCGGGAGGCCTGGCGTCCTGCTTTGTGGCTTGGCTTCTCTGCCCTGCGGCCTTGTGTTGTCTTCGGGGTGCAGCCCTCGCCCTTTGTGCACCAGGCGAGTTGAGAGACCTCCGTGACACGGGCCCCTTCTTGCCGGCTGCAGGAGGACACGTCCCTTCCGTTTGCCCGTCTGTGAACACGTGTGCCATGGCGAGCTCCGGAGGTTCGCTGGCCCTTATTTCCCAGGTTTAAATATAATCACAGGCATTACAAGTGACCGTATAGGCAGCATGATTTACACTGGCTTTTCCTCCCATTTGTGCTGCCTAGGAGTGAAGGCTCTTATCTCGCGCTACTGCGTTTAGCATCTTTATCTTGGGAGAGAGAAATATGAGCAGCGTGGCACGTTGGCGCCTGCCCGGCCGACAGGAGCGAATTCTGAGTGCACCACGTTCTTGAGGAGCAGCACGACCTCGTGGTATCGTGGCTGCCTCTGGAGCCCAGCGTGGAGCAGGTACCACCAGGGCAATAGCAGCCACGTACAGGAGGGTGAAAAGAGATTTCCTAACCTGCTTGGGGGGAGAAGACTCTGGCGGTTTCCCAAAAGCTCTTTCCAAATGCAAGGCCAGTCTCCACATCAATGAATGCTTTCACATTAGCAGCTGTGAAGTTTTTATCTTCTGCTAAAAAGGCATGAATTTTGCAGCAGCGAAATGCATTAGTGGTGGAGGAACTCTTCAGGCCCCCAGAGCCGGCTAACAGGGGTGTTTTGTGCAAAGGTGTCATCCAGCGCTGAGCGTCCCTACCTTGACAGATCTCGCTCTTCCCGGCTGGCAGCTGCTGACTGGCGTGGTGCTGCCCCCTTGTTTCCTGCTCCCTGAAGAGGTGCGTGGCCAGTGGCATGTGGGTGCATACGGCTTCGCTGTCCTGGGAGCGACCACAGGTGGAAAGAGGCTGCTGGTCTCCTCGCCAGGCTGTGTGGCGAGAGGTTGCCAGGGCCCGTCTCTGGCTTCGGGCTGCCCATCTCATAACTTCTCAGCTGTTCGCCCCTCTTCCCACCCCCAGCTAAAACTCCAAGCCCCGAGTGATGGAAACACAGCAGAGATGTTCTTCTTGGTGATTAACGACCTTTTGTGTCCCCCTCTTTGGCGGAGACTGTTTCTACCTGCGGCTAGGCTGCTCGGTCAGGAGCTCTTCTCCGGGTGGCGTGTGCCGGCTTGCTTCGGGAGAGGCGTTTTGCGTATGTTGGGGCGGCTGAGCTGTAGCTGTGTTCAGGAACAAGATGCTACAGCTTGTTAACAAAGCCTAGGGCCTGACTATCCCAGGGGAAGGGCTTTGCGGTGGGAAGCAGCGCTCAGGGGATGTGTAGCGAGTAGCAGCCCCAGCACAGAAGAGGCCGGACAGAGCGGGGGAGTGTGAAAGGAAGGGAAGCGTCTTATCCCCATCCTGTGCATGCAAAGCTGAGGCCCAGAGAGGTTCAAAGCCTTGTCCGAGGTCATGCAGGACTTAGAGCCAGATGTCCCAGATCTCAGCCCATGCCCTTTGTCAGCTGCCTTCAAGGCTCTCTTTCTTCACACCCTCCTCGGGGGCAGCCGGGCTGCTTGGCAATCCCTGAGAGCATCTGTACTTGCATAGTAGATTTTGCAGCATCTTTGAAGGCGTGGGGATAAGTGAGATGTTAGCTGACAGGCGAGATTCTAAGCTCCTATTAAAAAACAATCTTCCTAGAAAATAATTTATCAGTGGAAGAAAAGGAGGGGCAAACCGTGCTGTTGCCACTCAGCTTCCCTAGAGCAGCCCTCACCACTGCCTCTCACTTTCCAGGAGCTACAGGAGAGAGTTATAAATGAGCAACAGGGAAACTGTTTTACCGAGTTTTATTTTCTTTCAGTGTTACTATGATCTATGAGCCGTCACAAGCAGATCCCTTCCAAAGCAGCTATAATAAATCATAAATATTTATGGCATTTAATCACAAAGCGGCAGTAGAGCAGAAGAAATAATATTCCACCCGGCTGTGATGCACTCAGCATACATCCCAGGAGCAGCCGGAGGGGCCCGTTATTTATTTTTAGTGCTGAAGAGGCCCCGTGCAGGCACCGAGTCCTCCTGCACTGCCGAAAGGTGGGTGGGAAGGCCTGGGGCGAGGGCACTTGAATGGGAGCTGAGCCCGCAAAAGAGAGGGGCGCTCCAGCAGTGGCAAGACGGCGGTCGCGGGCCTGGGAACAAGCGCTGGCCATGCTGCGCTGTGTGCGCCTTTGTGGCAGGGAGTCCCGGGATGGAAGCGGCCAAATCCTCCCTGAGGTGTGAACGCGGGGTTGAGGCTGGACCCGTGGTGGCTAGAAGAGGTGACAGCTGCTGGGCTGGAGCAGCCAGGTACGGCGCAGTGTCTGGCGCCGCGCACGCCACGTGCCTCCCGCCGTGTCCTTGGCCTGTGAGCTGGTGCGTCGCTCAGTCCCGACTGTCCCCAGCAGGCAGTAGCCGAGCTGGGAGCGGAGTCGCGCTGGGCGGACACTGCAGGAAGCACCGAACCCACAGCGTGGCAGGGGCTGAGCCCGAGGCCCACGGCCTTCGTTCGGCTCCAGGTCGGCACCCTGGGCCACCCGCCTCGGCAGTGCCGGGAGCCGGGCCGTGCTGGGTGTCTCTTGCCAGCCATGGATGCACAGCTGCTGACTGCCCCTGGGGCTTTTACTTCCAGGGGCCGAGGCCCAAAATCGGAGCATCCCAAAGCCACATCTCCACAGCCTGATCGGTGATGGGGAAGACTTCCGTGCTGAGGGAAATGATTTGCTTTTAAATTGATAGTGCTTCCCCAGTGACACTAAGCAAAGGCATGTGAAATATATCTCATCTCCTCCCAGCCCTTGCTGCAGGCAGGAGAGGAAGGCACGATACTTCTCCATCACCCTTCCAGCCAGAAAGACGTTTTCCTGGCAGACGTGAGGGACGCAGCCTCCTTCTCCTCTCGCTCTTTGAATCGCTCCCCGCACAGCTCCAGCCACGGGCGCGGATAATGCTCGAGGTGATTGCTAAGAACAGTGAAATCCTGAAGCCAGGCTCCTCGCCCGTTTGGTCAAACAAATAAGTGCCCTGACTCTCCATGGGCCAGGCCACCTGGACGTGCCCCTGGTGTCAGGAAGAGCTGTGGGTGCCCGGGCCATGCCCCTGGGGCCCTGCCATCTGGGGTCTCCAAGGGCACCGCCCGGGAGCCTCCACCCTGCTGAATGTAAGGAGTGGGAGCGTGCTCTGCCTCCTTGACAGTCAGTCAAGCCTCTGGAGCCCCCCCTGCACCGCTGCGCGGACGTGCTGGCTTGCGGGCGCTGCAGGGGAGGCGTCTGGCTGTGGCCAGCACCTGTGCCCAGCACGGCAGAGCTCTCCCACGGTGCGCACTGGGCGCTGTCAGTAGTCACCCCACCGTCACCAGACCCGCCGTTAGAAGAGGTTAACCAGCGTCCTGCCACCTGCCTTGCCTAATGGTGTGAATCAAACTGTCCTGTTTCGCTGGGACGCTCCAGGGCAAGGTCCAAGGCTGCACCCTAGCCGAGCTCCAGGACGCTCCTGACTCGCAGCACAGGCGGCGGGAAGAGGCTTGCGCAGAGCTGGGGCCCGTCTCCAGCACGTGAGATGCCCGGGGCTGTCGCTGGCCAAGCGCTCTCCCGCGGCCCCGGGGAAGTGCGATGCCTGGCGAGGGGATGACGCAGTCTCGCCCCTCGAGATGAGTCTTGCCGCTGCTGCCGTTCCCTTTCTTTTGCTGCAGAGCTGCGTGTCCAGTCTATGTTGAGAGAGTGTGGCCAGAGCACCGTGAGCCCTTGCCTGCCTGCCTGCCTGCCTGTGAAAGCTTCTGACTTGCGCTCAACCAGCTTGCCCCGGCGGGCCTGCCAGGGGAGCCTGACTTGGCTCTTCCCAGGCGTCCGCCATCCCACGGGCAGGAGCGGTCTTCCCAAGGCAGGTGCTTGGTTCCCCAGGTCCGGGGCCTTGGGCATTGCTAGTTCACTGCTCCAGATCCAGGCACGCGTCTTTTGCTGAAACAAATGCACCGCTCTCTGCTCTGCTATTCCTCGCTCCTGCTTTTTGCCTCCAGCTGGGAGACTGCCCTTTGATAAAATACCACTCCTTTTCAGCTGCTTTCTGAGCCTGATTCATGATACCAGGCAGCATTTGATGTGAACCTGCAGTTAATTACATGTACTTGCTAAAAATAATTGGGCAGCCTAAGTTCTGATCACCATAATTGCATCCTAATGAATTTATGTGTCAACTTGTTATGCGTGACTTCAGCTTCTACAGTAAATATCAAATTAAGTTCCTCGTTCTGTCTCCCGGCACATAAAACAGTTGCTTCCCTGCCTGCTTTGTAACAGGACTTGATGAAGAGAGGAACGCGCACAAAGCCCTGCCCGTTCCTTCGAGCTGCGGGCCCTCACGGCCACGGCTGGCGGGGTCAGTGCTCCAGGGGCAAGGGCAGCACGTGGAAAGTGGCAGGACCCGAAAGCAGGGGCGAGCACTGGGAATCCCCTGCTGCAAGGCCGGCCGGCCGGCCTGCCTCCCGGGGCCTGTGCTCCAGCCCCGGCTGGCTCGTCGCCGTCCTCCCTTCCCTCCCTCCCTCGCTTCCGGCGCACGGGCCGCCGTTTGAGAGAACAGCTCCATCCAGACTTCAGAGCTGCCGTAGGGCCACCCCCTGCCGTGGGCGCTTCCTTACCCTGACCGAGCTGACGGCTCTGATGCCAGGCTTCGAAAGCCAGCCGACCTGGGCTCTGTTGGACCAGCAGCGGGAAGCCGGCTCCAGAGCCAAGCGGCCGCCTGTTCCCGTTGGCATGAAGCTGTGGGCTACTCGTGAAACTGCTCCACTTGCCCTGCTGCGATGCGGGGGAAGACGTGGTTTCCCCCGGTCAGGTATAAACTGCGCAGAGGGAGGCTTTTAGACCAAATAAACGCCTGGAATCGAAATGCAAGATCCTCGTGTTATTTAGTGTTCCTGAACGGGCATCAGACCAGAGCCCCCCACCGGGTCCCATGGGGAAAGGAGAATCCTCCACGCGAGTCAGAGCTCTGCAGCCGGTCCCTTGTCCGGCGGGTGGAAATGGGCGGAGTTGCTGTTTTCACATTAGCTACCGAAACGCTACCTACGGCTCCTGTACCGAGTTGTGCGTGTTCGTTTAACCTCATTCAATCTTGCAGGATTAGTCAGCTGTTCCTCAACCACCGAACGGTTAGGAAACATCTAAGACTCAGAGTTATGTGGCTTGGAAAGTGATTTTCAAATGCGCAAACTTCAAAGGGATGTGGAAATCCTACACGGTACAGGAGACAGACTAACATTAATCCACTCGACTGCTGCGTGAGAGCCTCTTTAATTTTTGTCTTGATAGGTCTTTAGTAAGCTGTGAAGCGCAGAAGCTGCCTTCAGCTAAGCCGTGGCCTGGAACGATCTCTAGGCACCTCTCCTCCGCGGTCGGTCCCCGCGATCACCTTTACGTGCGGCACCATCTTCTACAGCGGTAGCTGCATCGCTGGGGCCGGCCAGGCGCCGCACTCGAGCCAAAGGGTGTGGGAAATCCTGGGTGCTGAAGACCTGGCTGGAGCAGAAGGGTCTGGCCTGGCCACGGGCTCCATGGCTCTGGCAGCCAAGCTCTGCTGCTTCGTTTCTTTTCTTTATCGCTTCTGCTCAAGGAAGGGGAGATGTCACAGCAGTCCCTTCCTGCCTGGCACGGCCTGGGCTGGAAGGGCTGGCAGGCGGGGTGCTGGGAGCAGCTGGCTAATGCTGTCCAACGTGGCGGGGGGGTGGCATGGCCGAGCTGCTGTAGGGCTTCTGGACGAGGCAGCTCGCGAGCGTGCAGGATTTTCCAGCGGTTCCTCAGCAGGAGTTTGGTGCCTCGTGGACTCTGGCGTCGAGAGGGAGAAGTGGAGGCAGCTGGCGGCACTGGCCTTGCTCTTGGTTGAGCTGTGCTTTGTGTGGCACTAGTAGAGCTGACCTAAAAGTGCTCCAAAAATGCAGACTGGGCCAACCGGAGCCTCAGCTGGAGGCCTCCCACCTCGCTGGCCCAGGAAGCAGAGCAGGGGCAAGCTGGCGCACGCAGTGGCTCCCGGGGCCAGGCCCATTTTTGCACGTGCGTGGCTATCTCTGCTTGTAGCTGTCGGTTGTTGCCCCTGGCTGCTAGTGGGCAGTTAGATGAGACGTGACCTGAGCACGGGGCTGGAGCCAGCAATTGCTCTGGGCCGAGGGCTACACCTCTCTGCCCCTCAACTTGCTTGGCTGTGAAATGGGGAGGATGACCCCATTCATGGGGGAGAAGGCAGATGAGTGCTTGCTAAGTGAACTGAAGTGGTCAAGACCCTTATCAGCAGGACCCCGTTGCAGGAAGGCAAAATGGTAGTGCCCTGGAGCTGGCAGGATAACCCCTCCTTGTGCCAGCCCCTTCCCTGCGTGGCCAGAGGGAGGTCACTGGGCCCCGATCCCTATTTCTAAGCTGGCAGCTTCTCGGGGCAGTGGCTGCCCCTCGCCCCAAGCCTGCGCAGCACCCGGTGCCGCGGAGCCCTGCTGTCGGCTGGGCTCTGCAAGTGCCACTCCACTGCGAATAAATAATAGTGGTAACTGTGCAGTAAAGCGGGAGTTAAACGCCGTGCACTCGGAGAGCACAAAGCATTGAAAGGCACAAATTAATTAAGCTTCACAACCCCCCTGTGAGGAACAAAGGTAATTGCTATGTTCACGGTGCTTGTGGGGAGACAGAGAGAGGGATTCATTAGTGGTGGCATTAATACGGTGCTAGAAATAGTGCTTTAAACCCCTAGGAGATGCCTGTCCCCGGGGCTTCACTGCATAAACAGGCCAGCTCCGTGCCAGGTGCGGGCGCAGTGCTCCCAAACCAAGTCCCTGCAGAGCTGGGGCTGGAAGCCCGGAGCCGTGACTCCCAGGCCCCCGCTCTCATCCCTAGCGCTGGCTCCTCTCCATCGCTTTCCTTCCGCTTGGGCCGGAGCAGGGCTGTCTGACTCGTCTGGCCCTGGCGGGGCCGGATCCAAGCCCCGGGGCTTCTCCGGGGCCAACGACCCACCTCCGGCAGCGGCTTGTTGGTGCAGCTCCAGAACCCGGGGGGGACACCACTGCCGCTTGCCCTCTTCCCCCCCACTGCTGGTTTTAGTCCCCAGCACTGACCAGAGACCTTGCATTTAGCTGGGGCGGGGGGGCCAGCGGTGCCATTTGTTCTCTGGGGTCCGAGCCCTGCAGGCCACATGCAGCCCGTGGGCCACCAGTCAGACCGGCCTGGGCTGAAGGATGAGCAGCTCCTGGGGAGAGCAGCTTCTTCTGTGGGAGCAGGAAAGGGCAGGCTCCCAGAGGCTCCGCATCCCGGCCTGGCTTAGGCCCTGTGCTGCACCCAGCAGACAGCGCCGTTTCCTTTTAGCAGGCTGTAACCCAAATTCCGGGGAAGGCTGAAGCGCCTGGTTCATAAACATCAGATGCATGTCGGTGTAATGGAAGGATTAAGTAGTGCAAGTTAGCGAGGTAGGCTAAATAATTTATTCCCTGGTATGTTATCAGCTGAAAATCTGTTAGCAATAAAAACAGGTGCGGAGAAGCAAGAGGAGCTGAATATTTCATTTAAAGGATGTCCTTTAGGATACGCTGCGCCTCCGCTGCTTGTGTTTGCCTCGAAGCAAGAACCAGCGATAGCACTTCAGGAGGGCCCTGCGCCCGGAGCCGGTTTCCCATTTTCGCAGCTTTTTCTTCTGTGTAAGACAGAAAACTCTCTTGCAGAGTGGCCCAGCAGCTGACTGGCAGCAGGAGGCCCTGCAGATGTGCTCCCTTAGGAGCTGCGTGTTGCACCCTGGAGCATTTGTGCACCCATGGGTGAAACACCTCAGGGCACAGGCAGCTCCCAAGCCCCGTTTGGGGGGCACTGGCCATCCTCAGTCTGAGTTGAAAATGTCTGAGCCCTGAGCTTTTCGGGACAGGAGCCTGGAGTGAGGCCACACGCTTCCTGACCCCGCTTTCTTCCCAGACGCGAACCTGGCAGCTCTGCTAATGATGCACATTTATCTCTTGGAAGAAGAGTTTCCCAGGATGTCGCTTGGGACGGACCCTGCCTGGCTGACTGGAGCCCCAGGAGGACTAGACTCACCACGGCAAGGACTCTGTAGCTAGTTTGCCCCGGATATGTGGTGAGACAGCAGAAAGTGGATTGCAGGAGCTGGATCGCAGCGGTGTTTTGACGTCTGCATCCTGACGTCTGCACTTAACGCTGTGAGACTTCCCAGCCTGCTGCAACGACAGATGGATCCGAGGATTACGCATGCAGCTTCCTGGAGGCACTCGGGGTCAAGCGCCACACGGCCGTGTCACAGATGGGTAACCCCGAGTGACTTGAGTGTTGCCCAAACTACGCAAGGCACTGCTGGAGCTATGGAAATGGTGCTTCTTGTTGCTTGCTGGGACCGTGGAGCGCGGGAAGCCTGTGCTGGGAGGCCGTGAAGGTGGCAGGCTCGAGGGGATGTCCGGAGAGGGTGAGGAGCTGGGTGGCAGCTGCCCACCGGTGCTGAGCACTGTCCTGCAGGGGCGAGTGACTGAAGGGCTTGGGAAGACTTGGCTACATCATGAAGCTTGCCGGGGGGGGACCGGACCCAGCCAGCCCCACTTGGAAACAAATGAGATGAGAGAGATCTAGCCAGAAAGCTCATTTCAGAGCCACGCTAAGAAAAACATTGCAACACAAGTGCCTCTTGCTCAGAGAGTGGTGTCGAACCCTCACCTAGGCCCTGCCTTGGGTCTGCGTAGCCGCCTGCTCCTTTTCCTGGCCAAGCAGGCTGCCAGCACAGTGGACTCAGAGCTGCCTTCCTCCTCCTCACCTGGGAGCACTCAGCACCCCTCCAGCGTGGGACATGCATGCGTTGGGGCTGCCTCCCTGAGCCCCTGCTCGCAAAGCACTGCTCCTCCTCACGCTTCCCAGCCGGTTTTCGAGGCAAGTCAGTGCTCACAGCACGAGAGCCGTATGTGGCCTCCACTCTTCTCAGGGGCTGGTGCTCTGGGCTTAGCCCCGCTGACCTCGGTGAAATTGCAGGCTTACATTTTAAGTCTTTCCATTTGCATTGAAGACCAGCGCTGCGTGCTGGCGGCAGACAGGAGCTGGGACAGCTCCAAGGTTGCTGGTTCTCTCAAACAGGCACTTGAGTGCAGAGCAAGTCCAAGCCCCAAATGCTGAACACATCCCTGGCCATGCAGGATAGAGAATAGCTCGACTGTTACGTGCCGCTGATTTGTTTTCTCAGCAGTGTGTGCGCACACCCTTGGCTGGCCAGGCCAACAGTGTCCATCTCTTCACCGGTCTCCTTTTCCACCAACTTGATTGATTCTTCTCCTTGTTTTAGCAGACAGATTCAATAAGGGAGCCAGGAGCTTGTATCTCACCACTACCCTGGCTTCCCAAGGGTTTTGGTGGGCTCTGGATTGGGGCCTGAGCAGTCTCCTATCCCCATGGCTGGACAAGCACTTGTCCACCTCATGGGACCTTTCACATTTAGTTAGACAAACATTTGGATGCAGCAAAGTGATAGCTCTTGGCCCTCAATCACTGCTCATCAGGAGCTTTCCAGATTTCTCTGGTTTGAAGCGCACAAAAGGTGATGAGAGCTTGATAACTGTCATTGGACTGCATAAGAAAGCTGTCAGCGAAAGCCGTCTTGCTCCTGGAAATAATCGGGGCTCAGGAAGCTCACGGTTGGGAGCTGAAGCACATTCTGGCTCCACACAATACAGGCACTAATCTTTCCCAGGCAACAACTGCTAAGGCCAGAGACGTTTGGGTTTCTTCCGTCAAACGAGCCTGATGCGTAATCAGGATCTGATTGTATAGAGCCTTGGCATTTCCAGCATTGCACAGTAAATGTAATTTCCTTAATAGATGTGTGAGCAGAGCTAGCAGCGTTTCAGGGTTGACCAGAGAAAGGAAATGGCTGCAGTTAGTGTAGGAGCAAGCAGGTAAGTATGTGAGAGCAAGTATTGGCAGTGGCTAGGGTCATAGCTGTAATGAAATTAAGGCCACCGCTTGTGCTGCTTAAGTAGGGTGCAGGGCCCATGAAAGGAGAGTAGGAAGAGCGCAGTTTAGGAGAGATCCTGGGTAACACGAGTGAGCATAAGACCCATTTCATGTTTGGTAGCAATGGTAAGGTCTGTTTATAGCAGCTTCTGTTCGCAGAACAGCTAATGCACGAGACCTGGGGATTGATATCTGTAAGATGGAGTTTAGAATCAGTGGGCAAAAAAGTCTCAGCTTTCTGAGACCGAAATGAATTCTGACATCTTAATTATAAGTTCAGAGGAAAGGTTGGTGCTAGAATTGTGAGCTCTGAAGATTATTATTATATTGTCATTATTCATTAATGACTGCAAAAGAAACCAGCTCTGAGTGGTAATGCTAAATTACAACTTAAACTATACAGCTGCTATTACGCACTATTTATTTTTCAAAGGATTCCTCAACTAGGAGCACAAAACAAAGCTATTAATAAGCCTTTGCCGCCCAGTGGCATTTGTCGCTTTGCAATGGTAAACACTTCCTCTTTTTTTTTGGCTGGCCATCTTGAAATTTCCGTCTGTCTCTGTCATGTGTTTCACTGTTTTAAAACTACATGTCTGTGGGGCAAATTATCTGGAGCCAAAAGGAGGAATATGAGTTTCAGAGGGGAAAGTCCCTGTCCCTGGGATGCAGGGCCCTTGGTGGGTGGTGGCTGTCATGTTGTCGCTGCAGAAGGTCCTGCGGTGTGAGAGAAGCATAACTGACCAGGGGATGCAATACCTTATGTCGGACCAATTTGCATTGTTGGGAGAGGTGAGAGACCAGCTCTTGCACTTTGAGCAGTTTTCATCATGTCTGGGGAAAAAGGCAGGTACAGTCCAAGCTGAACAGTTGCTTTCGTTTGACCTAACGGGAGAAACGAATGGTAAGTCAAACCAGTCTGACTAACTAGGTAACGCCAGCACCTGAGGCTCCCTGTGCTGCCGCAGGTGCACCGGTGCTGTGTGTCTTCATTTTAAATTTACTTTCCTCCACGCACTCGCCATGGCAGTCTCTACCAGAAACTGCTTTCACTCAGCTGGCTGCCCTAAATTTGTTAGGTGCCTTTTTGCCAAGTGAACAGCAGCAGAAATACCAGATTCAATGTAATAGAAAGGGTTGTTATAAACACAGCAGTCTTTTGTCTTTTCTTTTTGAATTGTGAATGATTCTTGGGCAGTGGTCTTTGAGGCTGGTTCCTGCTGAACGTGAACCAGTGAGGTGCACTGGAAACGGTCATTTCGAATACGCGGGCCGCTGCATAGCAAGGATTCCTGTAGCAGCCGAGCATTTCACACCCCGAGGGAGAGTCTGTGGGTACTCTAGAAACGGCACCTGTACCTGAAGAGTCCCCGTCCCGTGGCTTACCCTCAGGGTTTCTGTCGACAGCGTGACCTGGGCTGACTTGTAGCTGAGCCGTAGTCTGAAGAGCAGTTGGAGATATTTCACTGAAAAGCAATCAAGGTGCAACAAAAAGATCCTGATCCTTTTCTGAGTGAGTGGGCTCTCAGCCATCATGGCTGCACAGCGAGATTGCTGCTGTTCCCTTGAAAAATCAGCAAAGCTTTAATTTCCTAATTATTCAATGGCCGGCATGAAGTAAACTTTAATTATTTAATAAGCACACTTGTCTCTATTCTAATGGGAAGGATAGCTCTTCCAGCTGTAAAGATGCTTTCCTTCTGCGTGGAGGTCTTCTGAGGTCAGAGCTAGAAGCTCTGGAGTCAAGAGCAGGTTTGATCAGGGGTTCCCAGTGTTTCTCAGGGGCTCGGGCACAGCCCGAAGGAGCATCTCATGGGCATCCCCTGCCTACGAGGTTATGCAACAGGCCTACGGCCCCGAGCGCGGCATGTCATGTGCTACCATAGCATTTAAATGTCTCACTGCACCCGAGAACATAACAGAGAAACAGGCTTCATGTAGCAATCGATAGGTCACCTGGTCGTAGAAGGAAATGAGATTGGTCAAGCAAGACCTACCCGCAACAAACCCGTGCTGGCTATCCCTCGGGATGTTGGCGTCGGCCAGTCCATTCAGGATGGCCTCTTTAATAAACTTTTCTAAGATCTTCCCCGGGATAGAAGTCAGGCTGATGGGCCTGTAGTTTGCCGGATCCAATCTCCTCCCTTTCTTGAAGATCGGCACCACATCGGCCTTCTTCCAGTCTTCGGGCGCTTCACCAGAGCGCCAGGAGCCCTTGAGGATCCGTGCCAGGGGCTGGGCTATGACGCTCGCCAGCTCCGTGAGACATGAGCTCCTTTAACACGGCGTCTGGCACCTTCTAGGCAGTCACCGCAATATTTGCACGCATGAACAGAAAAACAATCCTGTTGGAGAATGGGGTTTTAACACTAGTAGAAGTATAGACGAGACTTCCCGCAAGTACCGGTTCTTTACCTGCTTATACCATGAAGTAGACATGTTTAAACATATTCCCTGTTTCAGAGGTGGCAGTGATGGAGGATGTACTTATCCAGAGCAGGGAGTGAAGTGTGTTGTGGTCCTGTGAGCTGTTTTTAGAAAGGGTGTTCTTGACAGCTACTCGGGACACTGCTACCCAAGGCGCGGAAGGGGGCAACTTTGACTTCGCAGTGCTGGTGTAACTGTTTCTGTTGGTCTTTTAGCCTTGTGTCCTTAACTGACCCATTTCTGTAAAGGCTCACTGGAGGTAGATCCCTTGCTCAGTGCGGTCCTATCCTATATCTGTTACTGCCTTGCTGAGATGCAGTTATGAGCCGATTTTGTGAATGGAGCGGGCAGCCAGTCTGCTACCTAACGCCTGGGCTTGACAGGAGGCGGCATCGTGGGCAGGCAAGAGCCTGCACTTCCTGAGGGTAATTCAGCCTAAGTGGCACGGTAATCTGGTCTCTGATGCGCCTTCCCTGTTGTCTAACCTTCTGATGCTTGTTGGAAAGCAAGACAGAGTAGCCTCAATCTTCTTTTTCTCAAGCACCTTTTCCAACAAGTTCTTAAGCTCTGATAGCAGTATCGAGATCTCGCTGCCTTAAGGGGAAGTCGACTCTGTCTGTGTTTCATTATTTGGTTTCTTGTACTCAGGTGCAAATTGATCCAAGCCAACTCTAAGAAGCTTATTTCAGTATGCGCTGTAATTACTGCTGCAGCTGCAAAAAGCTTTCTTCAAAAGTTGAATCAAAGTTTTTTAATACAAAGGTTACATCCTGTGATGTCTGCATTTTCCAGGTAGCAAACAGCCTTACATTTAAATTAGTTCCTTTGATAATATTTATCATGACACATCTACCAAGACTTTTAACTCTTATTTAATCAGCAGGAAAAGAGGAAGAACAGGAGAACTGTTTTTTCACACGTCTGTAAAGAATACTTAGCATGCCCATGGCAGTGTTTACGTAACAATAATGTAATAAGAATACGAAGACAAGTAATTTATGAATCGTGTAGCTTTGCAGGGAGTGATATTACCCGGTACGAATTATGATGTTAACAGAAATAGATATCTAATGCTGCCAGCACTCAGCAGCTAGGCAAAGTTTGTTTACTCAAAAGATGCCTTCAAACTTGTCAGCAAAACTGAAAAGACCATTAAGTTAATAGAACCACGTAAAGACATAATGACAGCTATGCAGCAGACTGACAGCGTTAGCTTGCAACAGCTCATCCTGTTGCCAGGAGTTGATCCTGCTGGGAAAAAGTTATGTGTGTGGCACTGACTCACTGATTTTTTTTCACCTCTCCCCGGCATCGAGGAGGTGAGTGTGAAGGAGCTGGAGAGAAGGAGTCGAAGGTGTGGACTGAGGAAGCAGGAGGCAGACCTTAGAAGCAGCCAGTGCTGCTGGGAGAGATCACACTAAAGGTAATGGTCATTTCTTTATTAATACAGCCAGACCCCAGACAGTGACCAAACCTAGGGTTTGCATCTTGGTTTTAGACCAGCTGGGGAACGCTGCCTTACTATTATTGTTCCTATTTATGATACAGTCATGCTGCAAGGCCTGTGACCGAGCTCAGGTTCTGGTGGGCACGGTACTGTACAAGTGCTTGCCCCCAAAGCTCCTGCCCTCTAACCTGCAATCCCCCCTGATCTCCTGGGATTCACCATTTCACTCATTCTGGCTGCTTGCCACCCCCTCGCCACTCAGCCTTTAAAGCTCCTCATTGTAGAGCACTGATTTGTCGGGGTGGGCAGATGGTCTCCCAGAGGGTTTCCCCTGAAGAAGCCTGTGATTCCCCACGCAGGCTTCGCTGGCAGTCGTCTCGCTGATCTCACTCTGCTCCTCTGAATGCTGATGTGCTGTGCTTCCCCAGCCGTTCTAGTGCCCGGGGCCTGGGGCCCGCTGGGAAGTGGCAGAGTGCGAGCGGCTGCTCTCCGGACAGCACGTTCATCAGGAAGAAACCCGGTGTGCCGTGGGGCCGGGTGATCTATCCCCTGTCGGTGTGCAAGACCACGAAGCTTAAGTCTGCTGAAGGTTGCTCAGATCCCACTAATGATATAAAGCCACTGAGAGAGACCAACGGCTTAAAAATGCAAAAGGGCCCGGTGAATGCTGTAGAAAAATCGGCTGAAACCAGAGAGAGGTTCAGGAAACTGCACTCAGGGACTGGAAGGACAGTTGCAAAGGAATGGCTGAGTTCATCGGACACCGCTCTCTCCGCTCCAGCCTCCCCGTCATGTCAAACTCCACTGAGCAGCCTATTCACAGCCATGCCAAAGTGCCAACTGGTTTCAGGCTTTTTGTGACTTGAGGTTGTTGTCTTGAGGAATTCCCTTTGTTGTAGTTCTGCTCTTAGAAAGAGGCCATACTTGCAGTAGGAACACAGCTGAAAAGGAGGCTTCTAAGAGGCTTGAGTCCAAACCAAACCCAGGCATATCACTACTGGTAACAACAAAAACAGTCTCTGCTATTGCTTGCGTGAATTGTCTCCCCGCTGGCATTCACCCTGCTGCTAGAGCAGTGACAGCTCCTCGCCCTCTGCCCTTGCCAGCCTAGAGACCCCTCAGGGTTGATGGATATGCAGCTTCTGCCCAAGCACACTCCAAAGCCACCGTCCTGTTGCATTGTCACTGGATACGTGGCAGGGATTCAAACTTGACCTGTCTGAACAAACACAAAGCCCCCAGCTTGGAATGGGAAGGTGTGGGGCTTCACAGGTGGTCTTTGAGCTTGCACTAGCTGGAACAAGGCAGGAGGCTGGGGAGGAGAAGCTCTTACGCCTCCACGACCATCCTCTCAGCCTCCGGAGCATTTGGATCAGAATGCAAACATTGCAGCTTGGGCCCATCCCACATCTGAGCAGGGAGAGCTCGCCCAGCCTGTGCTGCACACTAGCCAGCTTCTGCTTGCTAATGCTGATGCAGCTTATTCCCAGTCGATGGATGTGGTACAAGAATACATCCAAGCAAGGGCCTGACACACGAGGCGAGATTAAGAGCTGCATGTGTGCTGATGGGAAAGGGGGTATGAGGAGGTGATGCGGTGGAAGCCTTGCAGCCGTCCAGAAGGCTCCGGTCTGGAGGAGGAGAAACACCTGTTTGGTGCCGTGCGGGCAGGGAGGGAATAACAACTTGAACTGCTTAGGAGGTCGGTAAACAATTCAGCCTGGAAAGCTTGGGTGAGGCGTGCAGACATGGATAGAAAGCAGCTTTGGAAGTCCCTGTGCTCTGGCTGTAAATATTCAAAAGCTAGCTAGATCAGGCCTTCACGAAAGTCAGGTCATTACAATCCCCTGCATACAGCATGGGGCGGGACCCAGGAGGAACCTGATGGCTGGTTAGGTAGTTTTTGCCTGTAATATTTATTCAAAATCACAGATTCCCATTTTGCTTTGTCAGACTTGGCACAGTCTGGTTGTGATTTCTCTGCAAAGCACTGAGGGCTACATTCACAGAGGTACTTGAGCCCAACTTAGGCACCTAAGCATCACTGGAGGCAGGGGAGGCCAAAACTCCCCACTCCGCTCCACCTGAGCCTGGAGGCATGCAGAGTTTGCAGCACTGGGGGCTACTGCTGGGATATAAGAGAGATGAGATGGGTGCTCCTCTGCTGCTTAGGCCTGTGGAGCCTGGTGTGGGATTCTCAAGTTGCACCTAACTCCTTGGGCCCTGCGTAAAGCCGAGCCACAGGAGAAGGAGCCCCATTTCCTGGGATTGCAGAGAGTGGGGCTCAGGCCAGGTGCAGTGAGGCTGCAGCCTCAGAGGCTGGGCTGGCATCTATCATATGCGGATCTAAAGGTCAGCAACTGGGAGTGACCCTTTCCCAGGGTCTTTTGGGAGCTCTGTCCAGTGGCCTCCCTTTGCACCCTTTGGCTCGTGGGGCTGGCTGAGCCCTTTTCCTGCCTAGCATCTGTCAGGGGTTTCTCTTTGATTTGTGTAGACAAGTTGTTTCACTTCATCTCCTTAACTGTGTTGCGGAGAGTCTCAGCAAGGACTTGCTGCCTCTCCAGCAGGCGTATGGTAAATGATCTTTGCAATTATATTAAAAAAAAAAAAACCCCTGCCTCTTCAGGGGGATCTTCACAGGACCTGGCAAAATGGATTACAAGTCTTCACAAACCTGCTGAGTGACTGCTCTGGACGCATTTGCAGCTGGAAGAGCTGATGCGAATGATTATTGCCTCAACTTCAGTGAAAGTTCAGGGGTTCGTTATTTTTCTTTCCTTTTTCCTGAAATTTGTCAGATACTGAGGATCACTAGCCAGCCTCTGTCTGAAGGAAATACGACATAGCCCCAGGAGAGATGCATCAGTGGTTTAGGCTATATCTACGTAGCAGGTATCCTATAGCCACCTTGCTCAACAGGAAGTTCTGAATATCTGCACTAACAATTATCCACTTTTTAATATCTCCCTTAGTAACATTTTGCCTTTTACAGTTCCTTTCATCTGAACTTCTTGCAGCAGCACTTCACACGTACAAGGTTAAACTCGTTCTCTTGCGCTGTAAGTCATAAACACTCAAAAGAGTGCATGTAGAAAGACTTAGGCACAGAGAGGGGGGTGACTTTGCCAGGGTCCCATACCAAGCTGTTGATGGACCTGGAGAGGAATTCTAGTCCAGCGCTTTTTCTGCTGTCTCTCAAGGGTTTGGGTAGCTTATAAATAAAAGTACAAACACCAGCAACAAGTTTTGATTATGAGTTAATATTTGCACAGTGCCCAACAGTGCACTGTATTTTTTTATAACGGTGGAGGGAGAAGGGCACAGTGCCTTGAGGCAGGAGGATGCTTTTCTTGGTTTTTGCCGCTTGGCATCCGTGTACTATGGTGATGTGCTTATTCGAAACACACAGACTGACTTGGTAGGTTTTGTGTCTACAAGGTATGGGCTGATGCTGATACAGTCTTCTGGCTTTGATGCATTTTCCATTCCTGTGTGACGATTCCAGGCACTGAAGCTTAGTCAGCCCAAGTTGACATGGATCTTTATTATTTATTTTCTAAGCTCTCTCAGAACTGATGAAATCCCCTGGTGTGGCAGCACAAGCTAGAAGGTAAGCTAATTTATGTGGCGTTTAGAAGTTTGTCTTCCACTGGCATTAACCTGGGGTCGCACACTGCTCAGACCAACAGTCCCCAAAACATATGTTCGCAGAGGAGTGGATGTCGCAATAGCTCGCAGCAATGACTTGCTGGGGCAGCCCTAGAGGCACACAGCGCGGCACAGCCTCATTTGTGAGATGCAGTTCCTGAGTGGGTAACCACGTCCCCTCTGCACTTCCTTCGTTGGGTCCCGGTACCTTTTATAGTATTATTTTTGTTAAGCAGCACCATAGAGGGTGTCCTCAACATCACCCCTAGCTCAACCTGGTGGACTGTCGTGGCTCAGCCAGTCCCCACATGCACAGCGCTACCCAGCATGGTGCAGCCTGCTCTCATCTCATGCTCAGTATGCATTTCCTTTGGTTGGGGTGTGGGTTTTTTCTTTTTTTCTTCTATTTGGCTTTCAGTGCCCTCAAGTGTCCAGAGTCAATGCATTGCAGGAAGTGTGGACATTGGAACACGCCAGCCTGACGCTTTCCAGTGGTTTCCTTTTCTAGAGGTCGGTTCTCCTTTCTCACCCAGCTGGAAACCTGTTGGTCCATCATGGCTGAAGGTAAAGCTACATCCTTTGCTGTCTGGATTATTTCAGAGTAAGGAAACAGAGGCTCGGTGAGCTGAAGCTTGCAGTTTCCTCATGGCTTTTTTCCATCAGGGAACGAGATCTGGCTCCCAGCAGAAGCTGGCAGGAGACCCATTTTCTAAACACACTGCCATGAATCCCTATAGATCATGTGAACTTTGGATATAAAAGACCAGGGGGATTCTCCAGAGGCCAGGGGCATTGGTGCAAAGATCCCTTTCCTGAGCATTGCTATGTAAATCACTCTGGACAGCTTCTGCGGAAGTCAGACTTCCTCCCTGTTACTGCGGCCGCTCTCCATGGCACCAGTTGTGGGACAGGGAGCGGGGTGCGTGAAGGTACACATTTCTTGCAGAAACCCACTGAATGTGGACCCATACTTGAAAGATGCTTGGCAACCTTAACTAAAGTCCTGGGAGCTGAGGGTGGCAGCATCTTGCAAGACTGGGCCTTTTGAGGCAAGATTTGGGTCAAAGGAGACTGCGTGGTCCTGTCTTATGATCATGGTCTGTTCCAGCTGAAGCTGATGGAAGTCTTGCTGTTGCCTTTTGTGGGAACAAAACTGATCTTCTGTATCCTCACTCGTAGTGACAGGAACTGCCACGTCACGCCCTGCCGCGTTAATTCTTCTCAGAAACCTACCCGGTGTCTCTTTGGCTGTGTTCTGTGTTAGGAAAATATTCTGGTAACAGTCCAAACATATCACCTCCAATCTCCCTTTTCCTTTTCTCTCTGAGAGAACATCTTCACCAGAGTATTAGATATTCACTCTGTGACACATTTTCTGCATTTACCCCAGTTGTACCAAAAGCAAACTTTGTTTCCTACCTACCAGAGAGTCGCACTGACTTCAGCCCATTTCTTCCTTAAGTTACGATCTCAGTAAAAGTCTTGACATCTTACTTTTGTGCGATCTGTAGGGTGCTGGATGTGGCTCGCTAAAGAAAGATGGCAGCAGGCCGACTACAAGGCGTGTTGGACTGGAGACACTTCTCAACTTTGATGGAGCTTCAGCTCTCTGAGATTTCACGTGTGAGTACACAGAAAATACATGATTCTTCACGCAGCAATAGATTAAGGTAGGTACTTACAGAAAATGTGTTGTTCCCAGTTATCTGTAGGTGAGCTCAAATACTTAACTATGTTTGTGAGTTGAAATGAGATAGGCAGAGAAGGAATGAACAGTGAAAATTCTTGCTTCAGCATGGCATAAATCAGAATTAAAATTTCCAGCTGGTTCTCTTAAACAGGCTTTAACATTTTCATTAGCACACTGGAGATGAACTCAGGAAAGCTATGGCAGCATGCATTAAACTTAAGCTATGGGGACTTGAACGAGACAGGTTTGTCGAGGACATTGATCTTGGAGAAGCTTTTGGAACTGAAATGTTGACAGCTGTCTTCATGGATACTTGTGAATAAAATAAATCTTTTGCTTAATTCATCATTTGAGATCACTGAATTATTTCCGACTCCTTTGAGGTATGAGTGTCTGTTATGGATTTATGTGGAAAATCTCTTTGTAGATTACAGAAACTGACGCAGATTAGACTAGACTAACATTTCCAGAATTTATCTGGTGACTAGATCTCAAAGACATGCCCTTGTTTTTGAACATGTTAGGCTGTTTGGTTTTATATATCTCAATTTAGAGCAAGGAATGCAACCAGTCAGTTATACATGGTCTTTATAATTATACAAATGAAGAAGCTAGTAAAGAGAATGAAAGTCAAAAGTGAGACCATTAAAATCTTCATGGATTAGACTCAGCATGGAAGCTATTTAATCATATGAGAATGCAGTTGGTGTTGCCAGATCTCATAATTTGTGTTGTTCTTAAAACCCTGGGGTCATGTAAATGTATCAGTGTGTCAGCTTTAAGGGGGTTTTTTATGTTTTCCTTTTCAAAGTGAGTTTCTGGCTCTCCTGGTTTTGTAGAAAAGCTTGAAAATGTGCACCGAGATCAATGCAAATCAAGATGGGGAAATAATGCAAATCTTTTCTAGCTCATCATTTTAATCTACTCCAGGACTTTCCCAGGCTTGATTTTTATGGGTGGGGGGGTTACCATTTGAAGTTGGTTGCAGTCACCAGTAGCTTACATGCCCCTAAATCAAAAGGGAAGCAGGGCATCAAGGAAAAGGAACCCTCCAGCGTAGCTAAATGGCAAGGTTCACGTGAGACGGAGCGCTCACAACTGCAAGATAACGCACACTGGAATGAATAATTTAACAGCCACTCTAATTTAGAGGAAAATGATCTAGGTGTCATTGTGGATGGCCCAATTAAAGCCTCTCCGCAATATGCAGCGGTGATCAAAAAAGTAAACAAAGCATTAGGATGTACAAGGAAAAACTACACAAAACATTGCTGCTGCTTTGGGTGGATCTGCTGCGCTCTGCCTGGCAGAGAGGGGGGAAGCCTGGAGAGCAAAGGGTCCAATTTTGCTTGTGCCAACCGTGAGACCAGTGGCCAGGTGGTGGCAGCCCCCCTCCTGGCTGCCCTGCCTGGACCATGGACTGCAGGGTCACAGGGAGAGGCTGCCCTGCAATCGAGCCTGGCTGGGAGCAGGTGCTCCAGAGCGAAGCCAGACTCCCTTGAAGGAGGCTGTGGAGAGAATGGCACCTTGGGAGGGAAGAGGGACAAACCGTGTCCTTCACTGAGCAGGGGACAAAGGGTTTCAGACTAGGAGGGCCCAGGGACCCATATGCTTGCTTCATGCGATAGCAACATGAACCAGACTCTGCCCCTCTTCCGCCAGGGGTGGCTGGAGTGGCGGGGAGAAGGTCAGCTGAAATGCCAGGGTTTGTGTGAGGGGAGCGGGCGGGATGGATGGCAGGGTCCTGCCCTGGGGGGCCCATGCTGGACCTCACCCCGGAGCACAAGGCACTGTTCAGGGCTGGCCAGTCCTCTGCCAAAAGAAACAGAAGGGCATCAGGGACTGGGGGCTAAAACGGGAGACTCAGAGCAAAGCCTTCCACAGCGAGGCGTTGGAGGCAGGGACAAAACCGAGAGAAAAGTAAATTAGTGAATGGTGTGCTGATTAGAGAGTAAATTAAACTCTCCTATTTACTTTCCCCCGAGAAGAAAAAAATGATGAAACTGAAGGATTTGCTAAAAATTGAACTGTTTTACTGAACCATCTTAAAACTCAATATATAATTAACCTGTGCAACTCCTTGGCATAAGGTGCGAAGACCTTGTAGGTTCCCCAGAGGACTGGGCGTCCTTCTGGGCGATCAGGGCTATACCGAGGCAGGCTAGCTGCAGTCGCTCAGCAGTTCTGAATGTCACGCTGCGTCCATCAAGGTGCCACGGTACTGACTTGGGGTATAGCCTCAGTTTTAAAAATTTTGGCCAATGAGAAAATCCAGTTACATTTAATAGGATAAGAGAGATTTTTACAAGGGCTATAAACACTTTTTTGTTTCAAGGGTACAGACCAGCTACCAGCCTCGAGTTGGAAAGAAATTTCCTGTAATGAACTGCCTGTAATGTCCATGCGTTATGGTTTCCTGTGCCTTCCTTTGAAACATTTGGTACCAGCCACAGCCAGAGAGGCTCCTGGGATGGGTGGACTATTGATTTAGTCTGGTGTGGCAAGCCTATGTGAAATGCTAAATTTTGGATTCAAATGGATTTGACAATGTCCCTTTTGCTGTCCAGGATACCTAACACCACACAGCCTCCAGCCTTCTCACTTTCACTCTGCAAGTGTAAAAGAAAATTTAGATCATTTTGACAGTTATTTTCACATCTGTTGGCAGGTAGCCAAGTACCCTTCAAATGGCATGCGTGTAATGAGTCTGATCCATCCCTGGCAGAGCTCCATTAACACGAAAGGAGCCACAATCATATTTTCACCAATTTGATCAGCTAGTAAGTAGCCAGTTAATGTCTCCCTAGCTGCTCATGTCACTTTTAGATTATATCCTCCCTTCTGCCGGCTGCCCTTCCAAAATCCCTTCATCCTGAGATTCAAATGCTATTAATTTTTTTGTTACAGTCCCTATTTTTGGCAGTAATTACCATATGACGTATAGGAGATACAGAACGGTGGAGATAAAAACATGTAGAAGCCACAGGAAACCCACAGCAAAGCACTGTATCCGTTTGCTACAGTTGAAAGTTTGCGGTGATTTCTGAATGAGAAAATTAGCTGCCTTTTACAGTTCTGCACAGATGTTAACCATGGGGGAAAGTTCAGTGTGCAAAGCTGTTTTTTCTAGTCTCTGTTATTGTGGAGCTGGCCAAGAGCATCAGGAACCTAATAAAGGATTACGATGTGGAGCAAGGGGCAGAACTTGGCCATTTCCTTGTGTGCGAAGGAGCACGCGCGCCTCGCCTATGTAACGTCACACCTCCCGCTGGTGCACCTGCACCCTCCCCGCTTCCCCTTCCATGGCCGCGTGTACACGAGCACAGTCGCTGCTGATTCCTTCAGCTCCGGGCCGAACGGGGACGGCGGTGTGGCGCCGAGCAGGCGGGAGCCGGGAGGGCCCTCGGCCTTGCGGCACCAGATGCAGTTCCGGGGGGAAGGTGGGGAAACGGGCAGCAAGGGCACGCTGGAGCAGCAGGCTCTCTAGGGCTTATTTTTCAAGTTCAGATGAGTTTGGCGTGGACCGTGCCCGCAGCAGCAGTGGCTCACTGCCCGAGGCCGGAAGGCCCGAGCCCCGCGGGGCGCCGCGGCCTCCGCGCGTGCAGCGGGTACCGGCCCGCTCCCGCTCAGCGGGGCGAAGGGGCCGGGGCAGCAGGCTGCCCGCCTTGCTTGGCAGCCCGCGAGCGGCCGGGCGGCAGGGAG
>NW_017728935.1:6079738-6094997 GCF_001723895.1 Crocodylus porosus | reverse complement strand
CCGCGGGCTTGCGCCCGGTGCGGCGGCGCCCTCCTTGCCTCGCCCAGACGGCGGGTCTGGCCTCCTCCCCCCGGGGAGCCCGAGGCCGCGGCAGCACGAGCGGCGGGCCTCCGCTGCCACGGCGCTGCCGGCCCCTGGCGAGCGCGTCGCCCTCTGCCCTAAATCGTCTGACGGCGCGCGCCGTTTCCCTTGCACCGCGAGGCGCGGGCTGGGCGCCGCCCGGCTCCTGCCTGCTGCCCGGGCTCGCTCGCTCTCGTTGTCGCGGAAGCTCGTGGCCGAGCAAAGGCGCTCCCGCCGTGGGCCCTCCTGTGAGGCTCGCCTCGGCCGTGGGGTTTGGTCTGCAGCTCCCCGCAGCGTGAAGTTGGCTCCAGTAACTTCAGTTTGACCTCCTGCCCCCGCGTCTCTGTTGTGTTCGTGGCACGGTGCCCCTCTCCAAAGCGCTCTGGCACGCGAGGAGCGTGTAGGAAGCGTGTCTTCCGCGAGCTGGTGGCCCCTGCAGGGTAGTTGTCAGCTTACTAGGGACCCACAGATTGTCTGCAAGGGCCCTGTGAAGTCTGGCGGGCGTTGAGGCCGGGGGGAGGCTTATGGCAATAGAGATAAGGACATCTATTACGAACAGATTCTTTCCTTCTGAAATCAGTGGAGGAAAGATGGTCAGGATAAAAGCAACACAGAAAGAACCAGCTTTTTGCTTCTTTTTTTTTTCCCAGGCATCCTGCCATTTTTGGATAAAGTAGGACTTGCCCTTTGCAGAGCATTAGTCCTGACAGACCTGTTAAAAATGCTTGCCCTGTGGTCGCCTGCTACAGAAACGAGTCTGATGGAAAGCTTTGGTCTTGCAGCGAAGGGTTGCCCTCCCACGGTTGCTTTATAGCTTCAGCATTAAAATTTCATTCTTTTGTTCTGCTTAGGATATTTCCTTCCCCCTCTGTCTTCAGATTGCTTGGTGTTCTGCTGTGTCCTGATGTGAGCGTTGTAGCTCATCTAAACATCCATGTGTCACAGTGAATAATTTCTAGTTGCAACCGCTGAAATGCAGCGTGTGCATGTGATATGTGTAAGGTGGCTTGGCACTTTCAAGCAAACGTTTCCTGGAGCCGCAAGAGGCATCAGAAAGGATTGTAGTCCCTTTACTGAAGGCAGAGGTGGGTATTTCTAAAGGCACGGATCTCTGGGTTTTGGCCCCAGTCACATCTCTTAGTGGATTAACATCTATATAATCTTAAAATCCAGTAACGCTACAAACAGTTTTCTCTCAAAGAAGCTCAAAAAGATAAGAAATGAAGCGTGTGTGCTGGCTATGTGTAAAACATTGGGACTGACTAGGAATGAAATGGCAGATGTCCCCAGGGCAAGCAAGAGATTCTGCACTGTGCTGATTAATTTTGAACCACTTTGATAAATATGGATTCTGAATTTAAGAAGGGATATGCTACTTTTCTTTTTATCTGAGATTTACATGGCAAATGGGATTTTTTTCAGTTTTTTAATTAGGCCATTGTCAGATACACTAAGCACTTTACCTTGTGTCTATAGTGAGCAGGACTACACAGCAAGTTTAATACCAGAGCTTAACCTTTGGGGCAGTGTGATGGTGGGGTAGTGATTATTCCCATGGCTATAATATATGCATACAAGTATAAAGGTACGTAACATATGGCTGTACAAATCGGGGTGAAACTGTCAAAGAGAATCACTTGCAGTAAAGGTAGATTTAAAGGAACTTGTGAATGAGTCTCTCTCGCTTTTTCCTGCTCACTTTTCCCATCAAGTGGGTTTTTGTTTTCCTGGTGTGTGAGACGCATGAAAATGGTTAGGGACTCTGATTCCTGTGCGAGTTAATTGTGCTCTATTTGATAACTCAGTGTCACAAAGCTATGAAATACAATTTCTGGAAGTTATCTCCATAGTGATGTTTGCTACTATTTGAAGTGGGTGAAATCACAGTGGTCAAATGATATCTTGGCTTTGTCCGTGGTCAGGACTGATGTAAATGATGCAACGTTCTTGGAATTCCTCATCACTGTTTCAAAGCAATTCCTTTATTTCCCAAAGAAAACTCAGCTTCTGTTCAGAGAATGGGATTAATTCAAGTGTACTATAATTAGCCAGCACTATCAAATCATTCCAGTAAAGTCCTCTTTACCACCATGCATCTCAAATGTCAAGTTAATGCTAAATAGTGTTACCTGCAATCACACAGACTAATGATTCACAATTTTAAATCTGAAGCTAATTGCAGCTTCTCCAGTTCTGCACAGTGCGGGTGTGAACTTGACAAAGTTTAAACAAATATTAATAATTACGAATATTCTCTTCGATTATTTTTCGGTAAATCCGAAACTAGCGTGGCAGTAGACGGTCGTGGTAACGCTGACATCTTCCATCTGTGGGGCTGCAGCAGTTAGTCATGGATGCTAATCATGCTGCTTACACAGCCACCGCATGTAAACGCTGCCCTGGGTCAGATGTGTTTTCTTCGTTTGGAGTTTAGCTGTCCCTCTGCTTTACAGTTTTGGAGCAAATCAAACTCGGAACTAAGTTTTTCATCCTAAGACATGTTGCAGAGTAAAATGTGCAGTGGATTAAAGAGAATTTTGGGAACTTGGTGTTGGTTTGATTTTTATAAGGCAGCAGTTTAAAGCATTCCCCTGGCCCTGTGAAATGCTGCCAGAGTTGCATTCGGTGCCAGTGCTTCAGCAAGAGCTGCCTCCAAGTTGCCAAGGCATTCTCTTTGAGTGCCTTGTGACTTGGAAATCAGCTTCCTTTCCATCCCTGGTGAAGTGAAAGGTCCACGTTTGCTGAGCTTCTCAGAACGCACGGCGCAATGCGCTGGTTTGTGCTACTGTGCAGGGATGCTTGAGTCCTGGGCCACGGGACGTGCAGCAATCTTGCAGTGGCTCAGGGATGGGGCAGGCTGCTTTGGTTTTGGTGAAGTTGGCTCTGCTTTGCTGCCGCTGCATTTTGTTTTTATATGGACTGTGATTTTAATGATCCATCACTGCATCTTGTCCTTTGGAAGGCATTTTGTTTGCGTTCAAATTAAAGAAAAACAGGCACAAAAATTGACTTAAATTAACACAACAGTGCAACAGGGGAAAGTTACTTAATCTTCCGTTTTCCTTAAAATGACAAATGGGCCTTCACACATCGAAGTACACGGAACTGGAGAGCGTCTGTCGTAGGCCTTGCCGTGTGTCTGCGCTCAGGTGCTGTCGGAGCTGGAGGGGAAGGGTGTTCCAAAGTTCAGTTTTATGTGCTGAGCATATCCTGACCTTGGCCTCCTGACATTGAGTCACTTGTCAGCATGTTTCTTAATCGTTTAGCGTCTGTACAGCCTCTGTGTTGAATAGTTGCCTCCGTCTTAGTCAGTACCCTAGTGCAGTTAAGTCTCACGTGGGTGTTTGTTTCAGTGGCCTTTAGCAGCAGATCAGTGGGCTGGCCTTGCTTTGCACCAGTGATGAAACATGACTCTTCATTAAGGAAAACAGCATCTTTATTTGATAGCAATGAAATCAGCATCTGCGGTGCTTGTAGCTAGCTTGGCAGTGGATCTACAATAAAGAATTCAAGATGCAGCTTAGGCTTGTCGAAGTAAACACTTGAAAGATTTGAATGCCAGTTGTTAACTACGTATTGCAAGGAATGGCCTGTTTCACTGATGGAGAATTGTCCTCCTCTCTCTGCCCTCCGTTCATAGTTGCCAATGAAAACGTACCTAATATTTTGTTGTCTCTAGGTACAAGGGCCTCCTGCTTCGCGTGCGTCTGTGTTGCAACACTGCTGTAACTTCAGTGAACGAGCCAGCTTTAAATGAGCTCGCTTGTGTACTAGTAGCAGCCTGGCCACAGCAGCCTAGAGCTCAGGCTTCGAAATCACCCTGAGAAGCTGAGTAAATACTCAGGTAGCTAACACCTGTGCAGAGCTCTGTGCTCCTAGACGGTGATTTTGGGCGTTTGCTACACTGCAGCTGGTGCGAACTCACTGACATGCAGCTCCAGATCTGTGGTAACAGACAGAAGCTGAGGACACCTTTCCCGCTGAGGTATAAATACCGAAGCACTCCTTGTCAAATGTATTGCATTGGAGATGACCCTCGCATTACATTGTACATAAATATTTCTTAAAGTGGTGACTTCAAGCTCATTCCTAATGTGCAGCTGTCCATATGATAAGTGGCAGGCCAAGGACCAGTGGGCCACGGACATCAAACAGTTCTGTCCTTAACGCAAAGTGAGCTCTTGCATTGAGGCACGGCTGGTGGCAAAGTGCGTGGGTGGCGTTTGCAAGGTGCTGATTGTGCTCTTGCCTTTGAAGGGAGAAATGGAGGAGATAGGCCTCCAGTGCAGTGCAGTGCAGCTGACCACTTCAGTACTACATTCTGTTAAAAGTTAGTTTACTGGTTACTGCTGGCTTCATCTTTATTTACTGCAATATTTAGGCAGGAACTGAGCCCTTCTGCCAATGTGCTGCCACCACAGCTGTGAACGCTTCCACTGGCGCAAAACCACACAGGTGATTAGAGTAGTAGCTTAATAGCCAGCGGTGTTTCCGAGTAGGCTGTAAGCAAACGTAAGGTCCTAAAATAGGGTGGATTAATGAATAGGTGCAAAATCCTCAGCTCAGAGTTTGAGTAACACGACTTCAGGGATTCTCTTCTGGTCCTTCCAGAGGACAACGCTAGCAAAGCCATGGAGCCACGACTGTTGCAGCTTCAGGGCTGCGGGATTGCTGCATGTCCATCCTGGAAAAATGCATGCTACATTCAGCCATTTGCCTCCAGCCTCCCATAGCACTGGGGCTTTGTGAGCACTCCAGTGGAGTGCAGCTCTGCAGCATGCTACTTGAACCTCTTTTGTGCTGAAAATGTGTTGGCACAGAGAGTAGTAGAAGGTGTCTGTCCTTCTCTAAAGTGAGTTACTGTACGAGTGGTATTTGACACCCTGCACTCCTGAACTGGGAAATGCTGTGAATTCTTTGCCATGTGGCTTGGTAAATATACAGGAAAGGACAGCAGACATGATATAAGCACCAGGACAGGCCCCATTGCTCGTTAGCTGAAAACAATACCTGTTGGTAGACTGCTTCAGTACATTATGTATGTGTGACAGGACTTGTTTTGATTCTTTAGTTTTGTTGGCTTTAGCTTTTGTTTCCTGTTTGAAGTAAATAACACAAGAATGGACTTTGATTTACAGCTGATGTTTTCTTTACAGATACACAACAGAAAAACTAGCTCTCTTCTGGGAGTGGGGTGGGATACATTTATTTTGGTAAACAATTGCTTGTTGTTCTTAAAACTCCTGGCTAAGCCATTGTCTTGACCATCTGATTCATTGGAAAAAGGCAAAATGTGCAAATCCAGCCGTTGTCCCAACCCGCGCGGTCCGAGGCGCAGCAAAAATTGATAAACAAGATGGATTCACTGAGTTAGCTATAGGTGACCTGCTTTTAAAGCATTAATAATACGCTTCATTTTCCTACTGTGATTAGTCTCGGTGATTTTAAGTGCTTGACTTGAACAGCAAGGGTGCGCTGAATCAAGACTTGTGATTTTAATGCATCTTCTGAAGTCTTCAGGATCTTGAGTTAAATCTGGGTTTCCTTTCTCACTTTCTGCTACAAGTGAAGTTGAGTGGAAGTGAGAGGCAACAAGATTTTGGGGTGTTTCTTCTTCTAGGAATAATGGAAAAATGGCAAGCGTCTTTGACCAGTTTTGAGACCTTGTTCTACTGGTGATTGTCCTCAGTTTTATTTTCAAGCTGTCATTATAAATGGGCAGCTGTGATGCCAGTGGTGTTAATTATGGCCCAGTACTACTCCGGTATCTGTGGAGAAATGCCTGACTGGCAGCCAGATGCTGCATTTGTTACTCCTCGTCCCCTTGCTGGACTTGGCTACCCTGTATTGATACGAGTATTTGGACAAGCCATGTTCTGAAGTTGCTTTCTCTGCAATCAGGATTTAGGAGGTGATGATGGAGTTTGTCTAAAATCTTTACCCCCCCCGCCCCCCAGTTGACTGGTTGAGGTTCACGGGGTTAGACCTTCAGCAGCAGGGACCAATTTCCAGGTGACTGAATTCTAAAATGTCTAAGGTACTTTTATAAAAATGAGCTGTTTACTATTGTCAGTTTGATGTACAATAAAGTATATATATATATAAAGAAAGGCTCCTAATGTAAAACATTTGTTCAGTAGTATTGCAAAAACAAGGTGGACAGTGTTGAATCTTCACTTCTATATTGCAGTAGCTTCTTGTTAAAACTACTAAAAGACGAAGTATGAACACTTCCACCTGCTTCTGTTTTGAAACAAACGCATCGGTAATGATGGGAGGTGACTTGTTCTGTTTACAGAAAAATGTCCAGGCAGGTTTTTAAAGGAAGAACCAGGACTATACTCAGTTGGAAGGTGCTTTCTCAATAGTCCCTGTTTCTCTGTGTATTTCAAATAACTCATCAGAGCTCTGAGGTAGTTTTGCATCTTCAGAAGAAGTAAGAGGTTGGAGGCATTAACGCTCTTACCCTTCTTCAGAACCGTGTTCATGGGTTCTAAATTTTTTTGCGCTTGATTTGAATTAAAGAATATTCCATTTCTGCTTCTTTGGTCCTTTTGTCCTGATGTGATATGATTAACAATCTGTTTAAAAAAAAATAATCAAAACTTTATTTTGGCGCTCCCTTATCAAGAATTAGAACTTGTTCATTCACTTCAGTGATGTACTTTTCCCTGCAGAAACCAATGCTATTTGCCGCCTAAGTGGACAATTAGTGTTTTATACATCGTATTTGGTTGCCTTTTAAGATGGGCATTTCATGTCAAGCGTGTCACACTAACTTGTTTTTGAATGTTGTTAAAATTAGCAGTTCGGATCAGGAGAAAACTTGCAAAGTAAAAAAAAATCAGAATTAGGAACCCAATTCTAGTTGTTTTTCTTGCAGTAGAAATGATTCAGCTGTTCTTTGTGCCTTTGAAAACCTCTGTTGGGACTCTTCAGTTGAAGTTTGGGGGGTTTATCCAGGGAAAGTGTGAATATTCTACTTGTTTTAGCACTGGAGAAATAATCTACGTCCCATTAGAAGCAGTACAGGTCCAAATCTGCCTGTATGGAAGTGGCTAACTTTCAGGGGTATGCCTGGATACTAGTAGTTATATTCACAGCATTAGTATTTCTATTGAATCTGACTTTTCCCCTTTCCCGTTTTAAATCTCTTGAATTACTCTCTCTTATACCAGCCCTCATAGGTAGTGTGGTTTGAGTCTTAATTTATTAATAATACGTGCGTCACCACACATGGTGATTTTTCTTTTTAAATGTAAATGTTTTTTGCATTATGACTCTGCTCTCATATTTATGATGATCTAATTTGCTGTTGAGGGAAGGACCGTGACTTGGAAACTGGAACATTATGCTTTACTATGAATAACCTGAAGGGAGCAAAAATCTCTTTCAGAGTAACTAGAACTTTTAAAACAGGGAAAAGAATATCTGAAAGTGAAAAGGTCCCTTGAAATCTTTTTCACTGTATTTTGTGATTGAATATGAAGGATGCCCTTCAGGTTTCTCTTTAATACAGAACAGTTGTGACTGGGCTTGGTAATTTTGAATATATCTTTAAGTCTGGGTTTATTACATGGCCAATTAAAAGTTATCTCCTACAATCGGTTTTTTTAGGCAGTAATGTTTTTCTGTTATATAAAGGTTCCCATTCACCTCCCTCTGCAGATTACTCAGCATTAGTTTAGAAGCCGAGGAGTATCGCCACAACATGTATTTTCAGTGATTTAATTGTATCTGTAGACAGCACAAAAAAAAAAAAAATACAGTGCAAGTCTACCAGCTTGAAGATTTTTGATTCCATTTGCTTGATTAGTTTTGCCGAAGTACTAAGATATTATTAATTTGAAAATGGCTGTCCCAGTTGTTAATAAAAATATGCCCAATTAAAATAGTAATCACGTGTCTGTTTTCTAAATAGGATTTTCAGTTGGTATGAAATCAGTTTAAAAGTAAACTTCATAAGGGCATTTTAAGCGTCTGTAATAGTCTTTCTTGTGTCTCCTGCTTTAGGGGTGTCTCTCTGCTTTATGATTTTGCTTACCATGAGGCCTCTGAACAGCTCCCAGCATTTTATCATCATTCTCTCCCTCTGCTTTGCCCAGGGTTGCAGAACTTCCCCACTTCTGGCCCACTTTATCCTGGAGCCATTGTTTTTCCTAAATGCTGAATGCTGGCTCCCTTTCTAGTCTCTGCCGCATCTTCCAAACTCCCCGCCAGTCAGACACTTTTGTAGCGTTTCCCCTAGAGAAAAAGCAGGTGCATAATCCTCCTCGGAATAATTGTAGAAGGGCTGTGTGATTTGAACGCACTGAAACCTAGAAGGTGGTCACGCTGAGCCTGTAACCTGGCCACGTGACCACAGCTCTGTGCCCTGGTCCTCCCAGCTGCTCGGAGCTTTCAGGGAATTCCTTTTCCTCTTGACATGTACCAGATGAGAGCAGACAGTCGTCTGTTAGAAAAACGAATTCTCTTTCAGAGTAGCAGAAGTATTGCTGCCTTATAGTCCTTAAATCAAGGTTTCCGACATCTGGTAAATACCTTAAACTTTCAAGTGCCATTACCTCTTGAATAACGGATTATTAAAACTAGTAAGTCACAGCTTTTAGTGCATTGTAAAGCCCTGCCTTACCTTTCTTATGAATAATTAAAGATCTTACAACTTTTATGGTGACAGTTGACCAAGTCGGAGAGGTTAATTTCCTTCTCTGATGCATTAATGTTCAGACTTGAACCTTTGGTGCCTGACAAGCTTGTCTAATGTATAAATCTCTTCCTAACGATGTAGTTGATCCGTTAAAAGATACTACCAAACAAATCTTGTTTCTCTCATAAAATGGGAAGCTAATGCACGTGATGCTTGTTCATTTTTTTAATGCTCCTTTAATTATTGATTAATCTCTTCAATAGTTGTTTATAGCTGTCTTCACCTGGACATAACCTAGACTGACTCATTAATAATTTCACCCAACTTTGACATGCATTCCTCATAGCTACGGCGTGGGAACTGTGTAGAAGTCTGAAACAGGAGAGTGCCGAGTCCTCAGCTTCTACTGAGTGCTGTGGGAATTCAGGATACGTAGCATGGCCGAGCTCTGATGATACGCAGCTTTTTTATTTAGAGGGGAAAGAAGTAGGGCATATCATTCAAAGGGCTTCCCCGTGCAGATCAAAGCCAATCCTGCTTTTGGTTTCTGAGTCCTGAGATCACAATGTGTTTGTTCTGTGCTGATTGCAAACAGCACTTCTCAGTGGTGCTGTCATCTCCTGTGACAGTTTGGGATTGTCAGACACTACAAACTTGAGGCCAGATACACAAAAGGACTTAAGAGTTGAGCATCAGAATTAGCTTGCAGGTGTCTGGCTCCTGCGGCGGACTCCCCAGCGTGGGGGTCAGTGCCCCACTTGCTGTAGGAGAATGGGTAGAGCTTCATCAGGTGTGGAGATTGCTTCCAGCACAGAGCACTCCGCATGTCCGTGGTTGTTTAGGGCATTCTCCTGAAAGGTGCGAGGTATGGGCTGGCATCCCCGCAGGCTATGGAGGACCAGGTTACTGTGTGCAAGGGGAGTAGCATCACTTCTTCTGGCCACATTGCTGTTTTGTGTAGAGCCCAGTCCTGCCTGCCTGCATTAGGTATGCACTGAGCATGCCTGAAGGGCTGGGCACCGTGGCAGACGAGGTTCTTTGGGTAAATCCAACGTCTGATATACCTGGGCACCATGGAGCACTTCAGCAGGTGAATACATGATTTGAAGATCCTGATTGTGCTCAAGCATGAGAAGTGCTAATGTGTCCAGCCCTGCCGAGATGGTGTCAGTGCTGGTCACGTGCAGAACCAGGATGTGAGGCGGCTTAGGAATTTCCATGATGAAAACAGGGGTTCAGCAACAATAGGAGAGGTTTTGAGGATGGCATTGCTGGATGTAGCCACCTAAATTCCATCTGCATCCCGTTTTAGACACCTAAAGGCCTTCAGGGGATTGAGGCTTTTGTGTTCACCGTTAAAATGCTGTACCGTTGTAGAAATGCAGGAGAAGTAAAAAGCGCAACTAGCTAGAAGCAGTCTCAAAAGAAAAATGAAATTGACTGCCCGTGTCATTGTCCAAGTAGAGCAGCAGAAAAGGGGGTGGGAGGAGACTGTTGTTTCTTTTTTTTGTTCTAATTTTTTTTCCAGATGCAGCAAATAGCAAAAACAGTTAAAAAGTATAAAGTGCAGACCTATAGTTGCTTAGTAATACTGCCTGCCACCACGTTGTACCCGTTGGACCTGATTGCCCAAATAAGAGCAGCAGAATTGGATCTGTGCTCCCTAGGTGGTTGTTGTGCCTTCAGAGCTCAGAACCTTTCCCTGTTCTCTGCTGACACTTCAAGATGGATTTTGATCAAATCAGAGGGAGATTATATCATGTGCTTTAGGACCAGTACGCTGTTTTAGAGCAAGTGCACCTAAACAGAAGTTAGCCGTATTGACTAACGATGATGATGAATAGAGAAAAACCAGATAAGGAAATTGTTAGAGGAAAAGTCATTATCAAGCTTCTAAGGGAATCTTAAGCAACAGAGAATGTTTATTTAAAAAAACCCAAACCTCTGACTGTCGAACTGCAGCCTCAATACCAGGCAGACTTGCAGTCCGTAAATGGTTGTGATAGCTCGTTTTGTGCCTCTTATTAAATACATGCTTTAAAAATACTTTTAGATACCATCACATATGTGGCCCTCCTTCTTTCCCACTACTGGCACGTCTTTATTCTGAGAGCAATATACCTGTCTCTGGAGAAAATAAAGTAACAAACATCATTTTGTATTTAACTAATGCACGAAGAGAAAAGCTGTTTGGGAAAATAATTGTGCCATAGATTGTAGTGTCAAGCTTCAATGTATTTCCTGAAACCCTCAGGAGTTATGAATCTCTCTGGTTCCAAGAGAAACTCCATAGATTTCTGCACTGTGTCTTACATTTGTAGTTTCACTCCTTTCTCTTCTGTGCTTAGTTTTCCTGAAGGTGGCATAGACTTAAAACATTCACTAATTGAAAACATACTTTTACTCGTTGAACATCTTTGAACAGATGTCTGTTTTATTTCCTTTTCCAACATTTTGCTGGCTCCAAAACGCAGCCTGCAACCTTTGCCACTTGGAAAGAATTTCATGAAAGAACTCCAGTCCATTTCATTTCATTCGCTGGCCTGACTGGTGAGTTGGGAGGCTGGCGGTGCTGAGTTCTGAACCGAGGTCTGCCGCTCAGTTGTTGGCCTTAGGAAACATAACCTCTTCCTGCTGAAGCTCCTCCAGCTCAGAGAGGGCTGATGATCTCACTAGGATTCTCTGAATTGTAATAACACATTTGCACAAAGTCTTGAAGCTGGAAGGAGCTAGTTAAATTGAAAGAAATAGCTCGTGCTACTAGATGAATCCTTGTGTGTAATTTTTACTTAAAAATTAAGAAATAGGAAGTTATAAATGTATGAAAAAACATTCATTCTTTCCACAAAGAGGTTTTAATAATGATTACAAAGTCAAGCTGCAAGCCATCAACTGTGACTCCCTTCCCTTTCCCTAAAGAAAGCTGGATGGAAACAAAGATGAGAAATACAGTGACTCAGGAAAGGAAGACGGCATTTGCGACATAATGCTTCAAGCTGAGTACATAAGACTTGTTTAAATTTTCTTTTGTGTTTGATGTGGGTACAAAAACTCCACGCGGGATAAACAATTGGGGGTTTGGCAGTTCACATGGGAAAGGGCACAATATTCAGAGACAGTCTGCACAACGAGCCAAATAACTAATGCACCCTCGTGAAACAACAGCTGAGAACGTGCATGCCTGAAGATAGTATTGCCTCTCGAGAAGAGGCATTATTCTGCTTACCTATTTCTCTGGAAGCTGGCAGTGGGCCAGTCTGGTGGTTCAACAGACTGATGTACTGCTCTCTGTTAGGCTCTGCTTCTGAGGAAGCCAGCTGAAGTCCTGATGTTGCTAGTATTGTCCTTGCACTAAGTAGTGGGTTCATAGAGGTTACATTTTGCGGGGGGTGGTTGAATGGGAAAAGTATTTTTTTGCAGAAATTCCTTTTGATGGCAGAGTTGTGGAACCAGGAACTGGAATGGAAAAGTGGATGGCCACAGTTTAAAAGCATGAGACTTGAAAGATTGCTTCCCTTCCACAGTTAGGATATCCCAGATAGTTTGTGTTTCCTTTGTCCAGTATCCAATGAATATGAGCTCTTCAATAACTTGCTCTTTCAAATGCCTTCGAAAGAGCCAGTGATTGAGAAATACTTTCAACTATTTTATTGAACTAACGTTAAAGCCACTAATACTAACATTAAAGCTTCCTAAAGCCACTGCTTTAGAAGCCCTGGAAATTTCTGCCAGTGTAAGGTCTGCTGTTAATAAGGGTATATTTACATTACTATTCAGATTTGTCCTCTTTCCCAGCAGCCGTCCATAGTAAAAGGTCCTTCCCTTAGCACCCAACAGCAGTCGAGTCCACCACGAGAAGCATCGAGGCCCAGGGCTGAACTTCATTCGGTTAGCATCCTCCTTGGTGGTACATTGGGAATCCCTCAGCCCCTTCTGCATCCTGCTTGCTGTTTCCACGTAGCTGTAATCAAGCTTGAGCGTAGAGAGGCGGTGGTGGGCTGACGCAGCAGTCAGCAATGCTTCCCTGCAGGCTCCAGGCGGGCCGGTGCTAGGACCCGGCCGCCCAGCCACGGCGTGGCCTACGCGAAGCTTTTTTGCTGCCCGGCCGCAGCGTAGCGTAGGTGAGCGCTGCCTGAGCCCCCTGGCTCTGCGGGCTGAGAGACTCCGCGAAGAGCTCGAGTAGAGTGCTTCTAGAAATCAGCTGGCCCGTTGCTCGTGTCTCGCGTTGGCCGTGAGAAGGTCGTGTGGACGGGGAGGTGTGAAGGTGGAGGACCAGCGAGCCAGTCTCAAAGGATGGAGAGTTAGCATTACTACAGATTTCTTTTTGGGCATGTCTTCTTTTTCCCACATCATTTGCTGTATAAACATTATATTTATCCCTCGCATAGAATGTGCTCATTTCCTCCCTCTCATCGCTTTGTTTGAGCGTACGCTGTAATGAATATTGTGCAAATGATTTCGCTGCCAGCGCTCTTTAATTGTTCCATTCTTTCCAAGCTACAATGAGCCTCAAAGTGATAACGAGGAGCCCTTATGACTTCATCTACAGGGCTGCTCAACACGGGTTTGTATTTGTGCTCGTTTTTTTGTCCACGTTGCTGAGATCTGTTCTCCCTCCGTAGGAGTCGCTGACATGGTTGTACTGACGTTCGTTAAGGAGAGGCCCGGCAGCATAAGAGGCAGGGTTTGCTACGCCGGAGTCGGAGCATGCAACCCAGACAGCGGTCTTCTGATTCACAGAGTTTCCAAACGTGTTACTCCTTACCCATACTCCCAGGACAGCTCCTTAGTAATGTGTGTGTGGGGTGGGGGAGTGTGAACAAACCGAGGAAACGGATTACAGAGATTTTATTCTCGCTGGAGCTGAACGACCGGAGGTCAGCCAAATATAACTGAAAGTATTGCTGACGTGCTTTGGTGTAAATGTGCTCGTTCAAATTGACGCTGAACTTCCAGCAATCCGTGGATATGGAGGCACTGGCATAAAGCAAACTTGTTAAAAATTCTGTAAATGAATTATTTAGCAGTTCTTTAGATTGTGAAGAAAAATGTTTTATTTCTACAGGAACTAAGCCAAGAGTTAGCTAAAACACGAGTCTTGATTAGACCTCGGGGCTCCAGTTTCAGGTTTCCTCTAAGTAATTTTAGCTAAAAAATTACATTTGTATTCTTTGCTTGCTTTTTTACAGAACATTTCTCTCTATCTCTCGCTCTCTTATCTCACTCTGCTTTACCAAAGATTTGAATTTGTATGTTTCCTCTTACAAAAGTTATTCCTTCACATTCTGTGGAAACACTAACGTTTTTAAATTAAATACACTTCTCTCTTAGCAGATTGGCTTTTTGAATTAAGTTGATTATTTATGCTTACATGATTTGGAATGATTTAGGAGAAAATCATACATGACAACATAGCTTGAATGCCTCTGAAAAGCAGAACTTTTCAGCTGGCAATTTTTACCAGAAATCTGAAATGTTGAATAGCGACCTTTGAGTGGAGGTTAGTGAAGTCTAACTGAATTGATCAAACCACTCCAGCTGGTTTTAATAGTTTTTGTGATAGACGGTTGATTTGGGGCTTTGGAGGTACTGCAATCTCATTATTCCAGATTACTTGGTCCTTTTGTGTCTGATGTTAAGAAACACCCTTGACTGTTTCTAAAAGGCTGCATATTCTGTGTGCAGGATGGAAAGATGGTTTTCGATCAATATGTCCTGAGAGCACTAGGTTTGGGTTCAGAAAACAAGAGCAACTCTTCTCTGAATCAGCATTCAAGAGTACGCTCCTTATTCAATACTGAGCACAATGGAAAGGGTAAATGCACCAGGGAGATTGGCAGAATAGATCGATATGGAGCTACCCGTCACTGAAACCAGAACCAGAGTCATTCGTCTTCTGGATCGCTAATTGCTGTTTGAGCCAGTACTGAATTAATCTTTTCAAACTCCCGGTGCCTTGTGCTAGAAATGGAAACTGCTCCCAGATGACACTCCAGGGAATAGCTGAATGCTTTGGGGTGACTTCCAAACCCCACTTTTAAACGAGAGTTTATTCTTTGCTTATAGAGGGAATATTTCAGAGATGCCGTTTGCTTATGCTTTGGATTAAAAGAATCTATAGGTACAATTGGCAAGCAAGAAGTTAGCAGCGTAGACAAGTGATTCTCCAATAGGGTGCCCTGAGATTCTTTCAAGGGTGCCACAGGATGCCATGTCTTAGTACTGTCAGGCCTGCAGACATGATTCACAAGATAAACCCACGGTTTGAAATAAGAACCCAGAGTGTTACAACGTCCTGACCTGCTGTGGTCTGTCTTGAGTTCCTTGCAACAAAAGAATCCCTGTGTTATTTCTCCGTAGTTGAAAACAAAGAGCTAGCATTTTCCGAGGGATGCCTGGAGTCCAAAGAAGCTCGAGAACCGCTGATGGACACAGGAATTCCAGGGACAGTCAAAGGTGCATCGCGCCAGGTAGCAAACTAGCTGCTGACTACAGTTGTCTCCTGCAAGCTGCTGTTCGATAGTTTCATAGTCGGTCGGGTCAGAAGGGACC
>NW_017728935.1:6062303-6079433 GCF_001723895.1 Crocodylus porosus | reverse complement strand
GCCTCTCCTCGTAGGGCCTGCCCTGCCCTATGTGAGAGGCAAGGATTTCTTAGGGTGAACTTTTATTGGACCAATTATGTAGTTACAATAAAGTCAGGCAAGCTTTTGGATGCAAGACATTCTTCCTCAGGTCAGGTTATAAGGTGCAAGCAAAAGGAAGATACTGCAGAGAATTGGTAAATATACCCTTGCTATTTGGAGTCTAACCTAATAATATCATGTGGCAAATTATGGCTATTAGCTGCAGTATTGATGTGTCTCTGGTAACTAGGTAGCTAAATGCAATAATTTGTTTTCAACAGTAAGTTAAACTGGTGTAAGTGTGAATGAGCCAAATGCGATTCGTTATAATTTTGCGGAAAAGGTTTTTACAGGCTCCTCAGCTTCACAGTGGCAGTTAAGTTTTTCACGTCTCTCTCCTAATGAGGAAATACTTGGCCTGTAAAGTAGAATCGTAGTGTTTAGTCAAGAACTCCTGGGTTGATGTAGCTTGGAGGTGGGTTGGCCTCACTGCAAAACACTACCCCGGTGTTCCTGCTGGCACTTTTTGTGAAGCTTTCACAGTGACTTGTGGAAGCACCTTTTGGGCACGTGGGAATGTTGCGGAAAAGCTTTGAAAGACTTGTGGCAGGCAGGGTACTTTGAGGAGATGTGATATTTTTTATTAAACCAACTGAGTAGTTTGCCAAAAGTTCTTAGCAAGCTTTCGGGCACAGTCGCCCATCTTCATGCATTGGGAGTCTCTGCTGTTCTCGGACTCCGTACCTACCTATGTTCTTAGACCAATATGGCTACAACCAAAAACCCTTGGAAGACTTGTGGCACTCAAGTGGTATAGCGTGTATCCTTGCTGCAGGACTGACAGATTAATAGCCCAAGTGCATCCCTCACCCTGCCTTTGTTTATACCCCAGGGTAGGCCTTGGTTGAAAGCCTCAGGCTACTCTGGTTAGGGATTTTTGCACGTGGAGGGGAGCTGGCACATGGCCAGTACTTGAGTAAGGCTCCTGATTTAACTCTGCAGTCAAGACAAACCTTAAGAGGTCTTTCTGTAAAAGTTACTCGGGGCTCCTGTCACCCACAGCATAATGTGATCGATCTCCTTAAAGGGCATTGTCATCATTTTTGTTCTTAGTTTGAATAAGATGCTAGTTCTTATTGTACACTGCAAAATCATGCCCTCCTGAAGGAGAGAGGCTTCTTAATGCAAATGGCAACTTTTTTTTTTTTTTTTTTAAATAGACCTCCTATTTTTTTAACTCTTAGTTGGTCTTGGAAGATAGTCCCTTGTTTGAAGTCAGCAAAGCAGCTGGTTGACTCGATTAAAAACTGAGACGAGGTGCACTGTTATTGGAGAAATGCATGAAAATCCTGGCCTTGAAATCATACCATGGGATAGTGCTTCAGATGCAGCAGGCAAGATGGTCCTAGCGAGTGTGATGGATTGATCTGGGTGTGCAAGAATGTTACTTAGATCGAGCACTCCAGACTGGGGTCTTTGTCTCCCACTGTCCTTTCTTTCCAGTTTCATTTTTTTGTATACTTCTCTAGTCTAAGTGCTTCCTTCCTTTTTAAAGGCAACCTTTGGGCACATTGTTATCTGGCATACAGTAGAAATCCAGATAGGGTATTTTTTTAAAAAACCCTTTTTAAATTTGGCACCATGCTCTATTTTAACATCCATTGGTAAAATCAGCGATCTTTTGGTTTATTTTACATAAGGAACTGGTCTGTGAGACACGTATGCATTTTGTTCATATTCATGGCCTGGCGCATCCCCTGTTTTGCGCGCCTGACCGAGGCTACAGCCCACTTGATAAGGTCTTCTGGGGAATTCTGGTTATGAAAGTAACGGCTGGGTAACAGGCTCTCCAAACGAGCCCTGTTTTGGCAGCCTCAAGGCCAGCGGAAGAGAGGTGGACCCAAAGGAAGGCTTCACAACACATTAAGGATTAAAGCAGCAATCTTACGGGCTATCAGCAAGAACAGATTGAAGGATCTGGCTCAGGACTGGGTTTGTTGGTGAAAAGTGATTGCTGTTTTCCACACTTTTTGGTTCAAGGAATCACTGAAGTCAACATACAGTATCATCGCAAATGAGTAGTTTAGTGCACACGTTTACAAAGAAAAGAAAGCTTGGACATTCATTAATCTTGAGCCATTTTGGCAGCCATGAAATCAAACCAGATTTTTGACTAATAAACGAAATCATTTCCTCCTTCATCATCATTTTTAAGAATTCCCAGTTTGCAGCATGCATTTATTAAGTGAAACACTTTCTCTTAATCTGACAATGTCTGCTGAACAGGCTAATTATTTTGATAGCAGTGGATGAAAGTAAGATTCAGAAGGAAGGTTGGATGATCTCTTAGAGCTGTAGTAAAATATGGTAGCAGAATTGTGTGTCCAGCAACATGCTTTCCATCAGGACAGGCTTTCATCTCTAAACCTGACTTGGTTGAAAGAAAGCATGGCGAGTAACTTTTGCACAGCCTAAAACCTAACCATTGCAAGCTAATGCTGGTGCGTTTGGAAGACGGTGAGCGTTGCTGTTCAATCTGATAAGAGGTGGTTCAGTAGCTCTGCCACTTGAAAAGGCAGAAATGCAGTGCCTGTAATTGTAGTCAAGAATGCGTATGGTTTATTTGGGTAGAGCAGAAGGGTGGGAGGCTTTTTCTGCTTCATAGCTTTTTATTTTATAGGTGTATGAAAAATCTGGATCGCCTACAATTTTGTCAGGATTGCTAAGAGATCCTTCTTTACAGCAAAAGTACGCTTACAGCTCATTTTTGGGCTAAAATATGCTGTCCTGGGAAATCTGCCCTTAACCGCACTTTAAATAATAACATATTTTAAAAGTTGTTCTGACGAAGGGGTGCGGCAGCTTTCAGTAGCAGTGTTTTGGGGATGGTACAGGTAAATATCTCTTGAGTGGGATTGTCAGCCACATCACAGTTACTGACAGTGGTATTGATTGGAGGTTATGCTGTGACTCGATTCACTGAGTCCAGGATCCACGGCTCATAGCATGGTCTTTGGTTAGCACATCCCTATGGAGAGTGCCACCGGTCGTGCAGAGTGACATCTGGTTGGCCCCGTCCTGTTGTCTGTTCCAGTGATCAGGACAAGGTGGATAAGCGTTGACTATTTAAAACAAGCACACAAACCAACCTGTTTGAATTTAAATTAAACGCATATTTTTCTTTAGACAAGAAAAATCCTTTATATTCAAACTCAAAAGTTACTGCAACTCATATTAAGGGCTAAGCTTCATGTAATTTATTGAAATATTTAAAAAAAATATTCAGGCAGTTAAAAAATTGCTACCAAAGTGTGTTAAACTTGTTTAAATTTGTTTAAGTTCCTTGCTAAGTACCTGGAAACAGTTTTTGAATTGTTCGTCAGGCTCTTGGCAACAGGAATCTCTTCTGTTGCTTCAGAGGGAGATTGCTTTTTAGTTCAGTTCAGTGACTGATTTTGTTCAAAGGTAAAAAAGTGATTTGGGAGCTGCAAAAGTAAGCCGGCTTGTTGCAGGCTGTGGATAAAAACAAGGCATGGGAAGATGGATAGGATCTCTCAGTTCTGGATTCTTAACAATGCAGTGACCACGGTCTGTCCATGTTGCCAGCTGTTGATGCTGTGTCCTCCGTTTAATAAATCGGCTGGCTTTAAAAACAAAATGCATTCTGATAAACATTATTTTCTCACCTGCTATGTTTCAGGTAATTTTATTTAAATAAAAGAAAAGTAATTTTATTTTGTGCATTTTTAATTCATTTCCAATTTCAGTACACACGCAGCTTGCCACTGCCGCAAACTAAAAACCATTAGGTTGTGTATATGAAATGTATCATTAACCATTTTATAACACGATAAAAGTGTTAAAATTAAGAATCTGATAAATGTATGAAAGCTGCGTTATTGCTGAAATAAATAAACGTGTATAAGGATAACATACAGAATATCCTCTTCATTAGCAGAAAGTACCCAGTTATACCAAAGTGAATCAGTTTTTCTTCAGGAAAATAACCCCCCCACACAAAAAAAGTACAAATCTAAAACGAGATTAGAATGTTTCCTACTTGCTGATTTCAAATTAGAATTGAAAGAGGTGACTTAAATGCTTTGATTGACATCAGCCATGCCAGAACAGGAGGAAAAGTTGATATACAAAATGTTTAAAAAGGGTTAATGGAAGAAGGAATAAAAGAAGCAGCAAGCCTGAGATGAAGGTAAAAATGTTATCCAGTTGTTCAGCTGAAGATTTATTATAGATTTCAGTGTCATATAAAAGAGAGAACTGATTTAGTTATAATTTCTCTGCGGGGGCTTGCAGACAGAGGAAACAAATCAATATTTCTAGAATGAAGATCCTTTCCTCTGTTCTCCAGCATTAAAAAATGTTAGCTAATCTTTCACTGGAAGCCTTGCCATTGATTTTTATATGCCATTAAAAAAAGAACTTATTTAGCTATAATGTATGTATTTCTACTGTGTGAATACGCTGAGGAGGCAGACTGTCACTTAATTAAGCTTTTCCGTACAATGTAAGTAGAACTAAATTTCTCAGCATTCTAAATTTAATCCTGCACTATAATGTGCAACCTATTTTCAAAACTAATCTATTTGCTCAGGGGCTCAGTCTCAGATTTTCAGTGAAGCATGCAACATACTTACCGGTAGGATTGAGCTCTAGCTATTTTTTAGTGTCTATGCATCTCCTTATCTGGGTTTCTGTGTGTGCTCTGCAATGTGATATTTCAGTCTGGGAGTAGTCAGGAATTCTTGCCTTACCAGCTTTCTTGGATGCCTAACTGTTGTTTGCGCATAAGCTAAGATTTTAATACGCAACCTGATTTTTTTCCTAGATAGATAGCCAGATCTCTCTATATCCATCTAGCTATATTTAGATACATATAGATCTAGATATCTGTAGATAGAGATCGATAGATCTGTACAGTACAGTCAAATCCCACTGGAAAGATTAGTAAAACTATTGAGAAATGGTTTCTGCAGGAGGTAAAAAAGTCCACTAGTACTTTTTGGTTGGATGGTTCGCCTTCTGAAGAACTCTTTAGGCCCATAAAAGACGAAACAAGCCATGAAGCATCTTCCCATTGAATTAAAATAGGGGCCTGCTTCTCCCTTATATAACAGGATATTGAAATTCCTCTGAAGTACATGCATTAGGAGGAAATCATTTCTGAAAACCTAAAACTTTAGGGTTTAGTTATTCCCTGATCATTCTGTGGTTTTAGAGGAAATAAACTGGATGCTAATCCTCTTGGATTTCATGAGTTGCACCAGCAAGCTCAGTTCATTAGGGATTCCTCAATGAGAAATAAGGTCATGGCCTGGCATGCAACTGAGATAAAGTAGTATGTATGAACAGAGACATGTCCAACAAGAGGAAGCAGCTTAACAATAGCTAGGAATGATATATTTCCCTGTCTAAGACAAGCATAAGGCAACCAGCAATTTTAATATGAAATTCTGAATAAATGTTGATTGATTGATTGATTTTAATATTTTGGTATTTCGTCAGTACTTTCATCCCTGAACCTCAAAGTGCTTCACAAAAGCAGAAAAGCGTTCAATCAGTATGTCAAATGAGGCCTAGCAAGGTTAAAATGACTCACCGGAGGTTTTTCAGAAAGTCAAAGGCCAAACAAGGATTATAAACTTGGTTTCCTGGCACATCCCCTCGCTCAAACTACTAGGCCAGAGTGGTCATGGTTTTGGCCCAGAAAGGCGGTTTTGGCAGTTTCTTCAGAATGAGTGACTGCTCTTATTCGGACACAGTAACATTTTAGTTACTCTGAGCATTGTTCACTGGCTATATTTTTCAATAACGAAGTTCTAGCATCTGCATGTTATTCTACTGGAATGTGAAACATCAGTCTCCAGGATATCCTGGGAACATGTGTAGCTTGCCAAATGTATTAACTAGCTCTGTTAGCTGCTGCATGCTCAGTTACACGTTTCCAAAATGGCAAGACCAAGGTAATATAGGACCACTGGTCCATGAAATCTTACAGCCTTCTCACACACTGGCTTCGCAGAGAACAGTCAACCCCTCCCAAGTACACTTATTAGGCAGTTTTTCAAAGCCATGCAAAGACGACAATGTTTTCCTGACTCTTGGGTGCCACTAACTTAGGCCTCAGAGCACATGCTCCCCTTGTTCTTACTGTTACAACCTGTACAGCCTGTACATTACTTATACTTACAAATTATGTCATTTTGTGCGCTTTGAACCAAAGTCTTCCCAGAAAGGAAGCAAAGGCAGGAAAGAAGCAGATTCAAATTAGATTTGATTTACATTTGTTCAGTCTGTAACGTTGCCAAGCTTCTTGAGTTGGCCATCCTAGGAAGTCGGCTGTCATGCTACACGTTGTTTGTACACACGCACGTACAACACCAATGGGGCAAATCATTTAGTTCTGCAAACCCTAAGAAGAATAAGTTGGTCATGCTATTTGATCTTATCTGCCAGCAGCCATTTCTTCCCTTAGTAAGAGGCAAGTGACGCAAATCCAGGTGTCCTGCTGCAGTCACGTGCTGTACTTACTAGACCCTGGCGAGCCAATCGGTGCAACAACCTCACTCATAAGAGCTGCTATAACTCTCTCAATCTGGGATTTAGGAGCTTAGTGGTATTTTCATTTTCATACCTCGGGGAGCATTACTAGTAGTCAGAGAAGTACAAGCTTTCATTAAAGAAAACTCATCTTTTATAAATCAACTGAAGAGAACTGCTAGTCTCCAAATGTTAGTTTTGGTGTTTATTTTAATAGCATCTTACATGTTGCATTACAGTGGTCTCATTGTTCCTTTTTATTCCTATTTTCCTTACCATGCACATGTCCAGGACTGGAGGCCATGTGAGGAAGGGAAGAAAGAACCAAATTTGGCAATATTAATTTTCTGTCTTCAGTTAACAACTTCCACAGATCCTACGTGGATGTTACCTTGCTGCTTGGGAGAGGAATCCTACCAGCCCTGTATCTGATGACACTCTGGGCCAAAACCATTCTCCACTCCTGTGTCCCATCCACTAGTCTTCATGTCCACCTCAGAGAATTTCCCAAGTGGGTGACTTGACAGCTACATAGCTCCTTCCTGCATATCTCCGTAAATCACATAGGTTTCTCTGTCCGATATGGCAGATCTCTTTTTGGATGAAAGATGAGCTTTATTTCCCTTACTGTTTCCTTTCAGGTAAAAAGCTATGTTCAGCCTGTCTGGGTAGAAAGCCATTGCACTCCTTTTCATACATTACTCCCACCTCAGCTGTGTTCTCTCTACTGACGTATCGCTGCACCAGCACCTCGGCCCACTGAGTAAGGAATACTGTCCAGTCGTAAGCAGGAGCCTGCAGGACAGGCGCTTCCCTTATGCAAGGAGAGCGGGATTCCAGTGCAGCATTGCGGAAAAACAGTTTCTTCTGAGCAACGCTCCGGGACGCCCGAAGCATGACCCCAGCCGGGGAGCATGATACCGTCCGCAGAGGGTGCTAACGCGGTGAAGTTTTTCAAAGGGCCAGAGCTGAGGCTCCATCCCGCATCCCCACACTGTTGAGACGGCTCTTGAATCCAACACTGAAGCCTTTACAGTTTGCCAACACAGCAGTGCTGCTTGCAGAAAGAGGAAGGCTTCGTTGCAAATACAGTAACATTGTCCCTAGCTGAGGAAACTGGCAATTCCTGGCGAGTAACTGAATCGTCAGGGAAGGCTAATTTCCACCAAAAGTTTCAGAACTGCATGGTATATTCACCTTTGTACAGCCAGGTTTTGGAAGTAGGAATATTCAAATTGCATTTGCTAATTTAAGCTGTTTGTCGGTATAGCTTCTGGCAGAAGTCTGCATCTGCCCACAGACAGAAACTGTGTTAAGGTCAAAGGGCCCTTAGTCGCCCCTGACTGCCCCGTGCAGAGCCAACGGGCACGGTTTGGAATCTACCTACAGCTGCGGCAGACTCCTGGGCTGTAAACAAGTGCCATTGTGATGAAGCTATTTTGTTTCCAACATTTAGATATTCTTATAGTGCATTAATATTAATATTTTGAAAAATGGATGGATGCCTTTTTGGAAACAAAATTGATAGCTTGAAAAAAGACTAAAATAGTTAGCCTACTTTTATTATATGAGAAATCTTTGTTTTAAACAAATCAGAATGGATTCTTAAATTTTAAACAGTCTATGATGTACTACTAGATGGGTGTATCCCAACGTGAGGAAAGGTATATTTTATTTTTTTGTGAATGCTGTTTTAGTCTGCATGCAAGCTGCTGGATGTTCTTAAATCTGCAAGTTAGGATGGAGGAAAAAGCATTCTCTTGTGTGAGTCAGAATCACATTTTTAAGTTGTGTTTTGAAAGCCCATCAATTTCTTTTGATACTGGTAATTCTCAATAATAAAATGATTTTTTCCAAAGAGACAGTTTGCTATCCCACTTGCTAATTAAATTTGATAGGCTTGGTAATCAAGCCTACAACTTCTCAGGCTGCTTGGCTTTCCTTGCACTCACAGTGATCTCAGCTGACATCTTCTTAGCGTCATTTCCAGGAGCTCTGAACAAAGTTCAGGGCTGGGGCTAGGACTGGGTGCATTTGCATAGTATCCAGTTAACTGCATTGTCTTCCCAAATAAGCTTTGACTAGACGGGACGGATCCAGAACTGCGACGCACATTTTTCGCAGTTATAGGTTACGGTCTCAGTACCTGTTCTCATGCTAGGAGAAAACAAACATTTTGTTAAAAAGCCGCTCCCCACTTCCAAACAAAGATGGCTAAAAGAAAGTCAACTACAGCAACAGGTGATCCGAGTCGAATCATATTAACAGTGTTGATTGCCTTTCATACCTTTCTGAAAGAATACTTCATTACCATACAAATGGAAATAATGTGTTTCTGGCTGCCACGTAGCAAGACACAGCACACACTAACTTCCAACATGTATATGCCTTGTACAATTGATATTCATAAGACACCAGCTGTTACAATCTCGGATCAAATTTATGACCGGAAGTCAGTAATGAAACTACACTGGAGGAGAATGCAACAAGCCCGTTCCCCAGGGTATGATGATCTGGATCAGCTTTTTTCAACCCGTGGGTCATGACCCAAAGGTAGGTTGCAAGAATATATGAAAGGGTCACAAACAAACTTTAAAATGGATTCTCCTTTAAAGAAGGAAGAGCTGGAGTTAAGTTTTACAGTGACCGTGTCAGCTGCCTTTGGGCCCAGAACCATGGACAGGGCAGTCTGGCTCGTGGGAGGAATTAACTCGGTGATTTACATTCTCCATTAAAATAATTTACGTAGGAGTAGCCTCCTCAAAATCAAAGAGTGCTTGGCAACTGAAAACAATGCAGGTATGGTACTAAATACCTATTTTCAGTCTGACCAAGGGTCACATTTATTGGAAAGCTCTCAACTGGTTCCATCTGCAGTTGCAGTTAGACGAGGCATGTGTATCTGTCTGCCAAGTAGATTAAAAAAAAAAAATCGTTGCCACTACTTAATAGAGATGCGTTTTAAACTGGTTTACAGAAGCCCCAATGCTGCATCTGAAACACAGTGTCTGGGGTGCTTTTACAAATGCAGTCACATCTGCACATGCAACAGTGCTGGTTTAAATGGTCGCAAGAAACTGTGCATAATACCCATCTGGTTTTTCAAAAAAGGAGATCTTGCCCACTGAGACGACCACCACCTAAGATGCATGATTCTCCAGCAGCAAATGCTTTACACTTGGGATGTTATACAAGCAACTATCTATTTTAAACTCATGAGCCTCTACTATTTCTTAGAGGCTTGAAATATTTCAATACTCTCTTCCTAAATTATTGAGTAGGAACGGTATCATGTTCAGCAGGTCATGACACGAGTTTTATACTTTTGGTTTTATATACCCTCTCTTTAAGTGTCATCCTAAAGAGGCATATTTGTCCATTTAAAAAGTGATTTTTCTCTTGTTTTGTCAAATCATCAATTTTTAGCACCAATAAAAACAGCTCTGCCAATAAATCTTACATATCTATGGATACAGCATGCCATTAAATGGAAACGCATAGAGCTAGCCTTGTTCAGATAAGTCTGATAACAGGAGGCTTTAATGATTCAAAAGTGGAGATGTCATGAACGCTCGCTTTTGTTTTCAATCAGCCAGTGAAATAAGCATATTCAGCATAGGTAAAACATGGCAATACCTAGCTTACAGATATTGTCTCTTTAAAATGCTGACACCTTGGACAAACAGACTGCTGAGAAAAATCGGAAGTAGTGCTATCATTGAGGGAACGCGTGAGAAAAATATGAAAGATGTGAGTTTAAAATCTTCCATGAAATCTTACTGTCCTAACAGAATGGTAGGTAAAACACAAGCTTGCAAAGAGAGAAGGCACTGTTTGAATCATTATTTTGAAAGGTAATGGATGTTTGTTTCCCCTTTTACTCAACTGAATCTTCAGTATGAGGAACTTGTCCTTGTAAGTCATCTTTATTCCTACAGAAAAACAGGCAAATTGAGTCACGCTCTCTGCGGTGACAGTACAGACTTGGAATCTTCAACCAAGTGAAAAAAGATCCTAAGTGCTGTATGGCAGGGAGGATAGACCAATGCTTGGGGCATTAGTTAGAAATTGAGGTTTAAATTTCTCTTTGTGCTGGAGTTACTTTAACCAAAGTCACCCTAGGTAAGTCACTTAACCTTTGTGCCTTAGCTCCGTAGGAGTGCTAGAAGGATAAATTAGAAGTAGAAAGACTCTTGGATACTACAAAAGTAGGAATATATAACAGCTAGAGAAAGAGAGCTTTGATGCAGCTTATACTTTCAAAAGTGCACATACACAGCAAAGGGATCCTTTTCCTGAGACAACAGTCTGGTCCTTAAGTGTTATCATCCCACCTCGACCACTGAAGTCCATGGAAAAGGGTTTTGGGGGCAAATATTTGTCCAGAGCAAATATGCAGAGAAATCCAGTCAGTCTGCTGCCTGCATCTCTTCCTTGACATACAGAGAGACCAGAATCACTTGTCACCAAGTCTCAATGCCCTGTTTTGCCTTTTAAAGAAGCTAAAGATTCTGTTACTAAGTTTGTATGTCAAGTAAAGCTTTTCAAAAAACCGTCCAGTAAGATGCTTGTACAGTGTATATCCAAGTGTTATGGTACAGTGGTCACTAGACAAGGCATCTGGTTATTGCAGATGTATTTATATGCCAAACGCACAAGATATATTGTGCTGAATTCCCTTAAATTACTTTCCTTTGGGAAATGCAAGAGTCATGAATCAAGCAAATGGAAAAGCAGTGCCCAGCCTGGCACCTGTGTCAGCAGCATGCAGCTGAGCTAGGGCATTTTGTCAAATGCTCAAGAAAGTGTTGCAAGCTGCCTCTGCCAGCAAAACAGTCCTTCTCAAATAGAGCAGAAGGGGTATACACTGAAAACAGCTATTCTTAAAGGATTATCGGGGCTGATAACTATGTAGTAAAATATTATTTAACCATGTGGTCACAGATTTCTTTTTTTTAAGTAATACTAGGTCAAAAGCTGACTTGAAATGGTCAGTGGCCAACTCGTGTCCCGGCAGCCCAGGACCGTAACTTGCCTTCAGAATGTCTCAGGTTATATTTATAAAAAGAGAATATTCATTAAAAACTTCAAAAGTCTCTAACAATGCCAGAAGCTGTAGAGGAAAGGTGCCAAATTGCAATTTAATCACCAATTATTATTATAAAATGATTTTCATGGTACGAAACTATTTGTAACAAACTTCAGCATTGTCATGTTTTGCATCTTGTTTACTAAACCCCTGCTTCTTAAAACCATGCGTATCTACACCTTCTTTATACTTGCACAATACCTGTTAGCGAAGGACCTTGGTCAGCATAGATTAAAAGGAGAGAAACTGAACAAAGGCATTACAGCGACATAGCTAAGATTGCATGAAAAGTCTGTGGCAAAGACAGAAAAATCTACAAGTTCAAACCTCTGTTCCCAGTTCCTGCTCTAAAGTTTTTAAAGGTGTGCAGAAAACAGGCCCTTGGCCTGCTGATGTTTAAGGGAAATAAAAAATAGAGAGATGTACCCATTTACGAGTAAATAGCGATTGGCACCTGGGCTTGAGCGAGCTGGTTAGGCAAGGTGTGAATATCCCCACAACAAGCCCCTGTGGGTGTTACTTTGTCCTCACTGTTTCTGCCCCTACCCCTGTGCGGTGTGCACTGATCCTAGTCAGCTGTGCTGCCAGGCCTGGGCTTATATTGCTCATCGTTGCTGCCAAACAACTGAACAAAGCCGATATCCTACAGGGGTGCAGAGTGGTCCTCTGGAGGACACACGTTGGAATAGATGGAAAAGTCACTTGATCAAAACAGGTTGTTCCATAAGGGGGGGATTCTTGCATCTTTGTCAGAAATGGGCGATGATGGCTGCTATCAGATAAGATGCTAGAAAAGAGAAGAGTTCTTGATACACTCCTGCAGTTGCTTTATTTCAGTGCAAAGGTATGTATCTATATATACTTCCTACTGTTTACTATGTGGAATAACTCTGCCTGTGTGTGGGTGTGCGTGTGTGTGTGTAGTGCCCAGCGCGGTGTGGATGCTATCACAAGACAGGTAGCAGTATCAGTAGCTTGATTAGCTGGTATTCTGGTGTTCCCTGCCACTTTGTGGAGTAGTCATCTGGGCATTCATCATAATCTTTAGTTTGCCTTTGGTCACTGTTCTCTTTTCTCACCAGCTAGAGGTTCATATGCTGCATTCAGGGGCACCTTGTTCTGACTTGCAGCAGTCCTACTCTTGAAGGCTGGTCCTTTTGTAGACAAACTGTCAGATAAGCCCCTGTGACTAGATTGAGATGGCAAATCTCATTTCGCTCGAAATCAGACCAGATGTGACCTCTGGCAAACAGGAATTATTCTTGTTCATTAAACCTGTGGTGCTTTCAGATGTCATTCTTACGTACGTACATTTTTGTTTGAACAGGCCTATCATAAATACTGTATATTAACACTTGGCTTATACAAACAGCATTGTACTTCTTGCCACCTATGTTTGTCTATCTGCTTACAGACAATGGAAGATAAGGAATTGTCATAGATGTAAAGAGCTGGTGGCTAAATGGCATGGAATAAGTGGGATAGATCCTGCAAAACACAATTTTCATTCTAGGTCCTAAGTGAAGTCTAGCTCTAAAACTTGAGAAATATAGAGTAGCCGAGCCCTTCTAAACAGGGCTTTGAACAGCTACAAAATCTAGTTTTAGCTCATTTGAGGACAGCATAAAAATTGCAGCTGGTTTTTCCTTTCTCGGGTCTTAAAATACTGCTCATGTCTAGTGGAATTAAAAACTATATAAACTGCCCTCTCTGAATCAGAGGCTTTTTTATCTGCCCTACTTACTCAGTGTAAAAATACCTAATCCCATGGATTTCATTTCTCTCACTGTAGGACAGCGATGAGTAATTACTTTTCTCTAGTGAAGGTGGAGATGCCGGAAAAAAGTTTAATTAGTACCCATTAGGAGATGCTGCTAATGCATAATTTTAAGTGCCCTGCCCTAATGAATTCATTTAATGTTCATCAAAACAGCAGTGATAGCAATTGATTTCCGTGTACTATACGTTGTATCTATTGCAGTGGAAATTCCACTGCCTGTCTGCTCTGTTCTGTGCTTATGTCCGCAACGTGTGCTTTGAAAAATGTCTAAGTGGCATCTTGAAGCAATTGCACGTTTTCAGACCCACATCTTTATGTGAGGGTTAGAGCACATAGATCATAGGTTGTGAATATAGACTGGAAATCTCCTGCCACTTTGTCACCGCAGCATTGAGTTGTTGTTAACAGAAAATGCAGTATTTGCACCTTTAAAGCAATCCTTCACTTGTGGGTCTTGCACTTTCAGATATTTCAGCGTGACTGAACACACACAACCTTATTCTTATTCTGAATCCTCAGCTGGATATTGAGCTCTTTGCATTAGAAAGCAGTCATCCTGCTAAAGCTGGTATTAACATAGCAAGCCACTTAACCGGCTTACATTGCAGTTAAAGTGCCTCCCTGCTATAAACGGGTATGTGAACATACGTATGTCTGCAGTCAGCTTATGAAGAGGCATGTGGAATCATGTCACTCATTCATAAGTTCCCACAGAAATGAATCAACAAATGGGCTGTTATGAGCACGTCATTTGAATTCCAGTAGACGCTAACCAGTTATGAAGGGGGAGAGGGTGTGGACCCTCCATCATAAATGGAAATTTAGCATGGAAAAAATGGACTGATTAGAAATCTTTCTTCGTTCAGTATTTGTTACATCTGATGACATTCTTGGTAGGCTACAAAGTATGCTGTAGAAGTTAACTTTGAGTTTTAAGGAGAATTGGATAGGTAAAGTATGTTGGACTTGCTGGAATGGTTGGGCTATAATGCGTTATACAAGGTGTTGGCACAAATGTATAGATGTAGCGTGCACATGATTCTGAATAGCTGACACACGTTCAGTAAAACGTAGTTTCCAAATATCATGTGCTTTGTCTCTTGTATGCCACAGATAGTTCATACTTTCTAAAACTAGGCTGAAATATTAGGCTCATTAAATTGTAGCTGGCTGCTTTTGAGATTCTTCAGATTACCAGCATTTGTTCCCTTTGGTGTTGCTCTTTCTCAGACATTCTGCTGTTCTTCTGCCCAGCTAGAATGAAATATTTTTAGCATCCCAGAATATTTCTGTGAGACAGTTTCTGGCATTCACGTCTCGTTTCCTGAAATGATGGTTTTGCTATTAGAGTCTTCAGAAAATGTAGTTGGAGGAAGATGAGCATCCCTTGTCATGTGTTAGCCAACATGCAGTAGATAACTGCTTTCTATTACTGTGGGTTTTTTTACCTTTAAAACAGCTTTTGGTGTTGAGTCAAATGTATTTTTTAAAGGCATGTGGGGGCTTGTTAGATGTACTATTATCACTATTCATATTGGACCTTGTCGTCACATGAAGAAAGGCCTTTAATCCCCCAGTTCTGCACTGGGATCTGCTATTGTGTACCCTCATTGGTCTCAGTGGAGCTCTACGCAGGAATAAATGTCTGCAATAATGGATCCCGGTGCAGGGTCTGAGTGATGATTTGTAATTGGTGACCTGCAATGAGCAACAATCTTATCTAGTGCATGCACACTATTAAATACGCTAAGTACATTAAGCTTATTATATGGGACATAAACAAGCACAAGTCAATAGTGTAAGATAAGAAGTGTATCCTGAAATGTAATTCATCAGCATGGGAACCACCAGATTGATCATTAATTACCATCTGAAACTTCAAATTATCTAGACAAATCTGGCTTTATAGTGTTCTCTCCTTCTGTAGGGGATTGCTGTGCTGTTGCGTTTGTTGGTGTGCACACACTTGACAAGGAATTGCCATATCACATTTTATTTGTGTGGCGCATAGAGCTGCTTGCTCATCTCAAGCATAGCTTTTAAAAAACTAATTTGTTTAGGTTTTTTTAATTTTCCCTGGCATTTGTATTTTCAAGAGACAGGTTCCTAACAGTGTTTACAACACCTGTAAACATGCACCTGACGCAGCTGTGGGAAGGTTATGTATGAGGAAGTAGATGGAAAAAAATACCTTCTTATAATACAGACTGGAATTTGGTGGTGGGAAATGGATACTGGAGCCTGTTCCAGGGCATAAAGAACATTGAGCAGCCTTGAGAGAGCTTTGTCAATCATTCAAAAATAGCTAGTAAGATGAAATGAGGAAGACACAAAGGCCTGCGATAAAGATAGCGAAAGCTGTGACAGAGAGAAGCTGGAAAAATCAATTGTTGAATGAGACTGTGTTCCAGTGACGGTTGTCAAGCATCAGGATTGACTACTTCTCATGAAGTGCGGCAGCGATGGTTTGTAGCATTTCACTGTTTCAATAACTCTAGCCTTCCACATTTGGGTTCTTGTTGTGATTTTTTTGTCACCCTGCTGAAGCTTGCTTGAATTTAATAAACTGATTAGCAATGCAACATTTATCTTCATTGCAAAAGCCAGCATGAAAAGGGGTAGCTGTGAAGGTGTCACTGTCTGTCACAAGAGCAACAGGAAGGTGTTAGTAACACCTCCCTAGAAAGATTGGGAATGGCTGTCATGCTCCAGACGCAGCATGGAGGAATTTGAAAATGCAGGTGATTTGGCCACCACGTAGCGTAAGATATGGGCATGAACACCAGCTAAAACCTGGGTCTTATTTTCATGTGTAGTCCGATGAGATTAAAGACAGGTATATGAGAAACTCAAGACAGCAAATGAAAAATGGCAGGAATGGTTCAGAAACAACGCGTTGCTGGTCCTGTTCTGAGAGAATATAGGAGGAAAATGGCATGCTTGTCAGAGAGAGGAGGATGTTTCGCCGTGTAGAACGTGGTCACAGCAGATGAATCACTTGTGGAACAGGTTGGTACCTAACGACCAGAGTAAGGTAGGTAAAAGGAAGGCTGGATGTGAAAAATAGTAACAGATCACTGCTGAGCCAGTGGACAAGAGGAGAGGGGAGGCAAGCGGAAAGCTTTTTGTCATTACATGCGAAGAAACGTACCTTAGCCTAGTGGCCCTGGGTTGCCAGGTCAGCTGCGTTTTGTTAATTTTCCTATCTGTCTATATTTATGCATGATAAGTGCATGTACTATATCCACAGGGAGCTTTAAAGAATTCAGCAGCCACCAGCTGTTCTCTGCTCTCTCTCTCAATGTAAAAGACTACTAAAAATGGAATTGCCTTCCATTCAGTCATCAAACTCCGCTGTCTAATGCCAAGTGGCATATTGTGGGGATAGTACAACAGTTTCTGCTTGAGCACGTTCATTCTGTGGACCGATGTTATTTTTTTCCTCTCATTTTGCACGGACTGTACTGCAACACAAAAGAAAAAGAAAAGAAATCCATTTCTGCCGTGCTGCACTACCTTGGGGGCCACAAAGTTGTTGGTGCACGGCTAAAACCATAACCAGGTCAGCCCTGAAATCCTGTGAGTCTGGTACAGCTCAGGAACTGCTGCTTCTTTGGGTTGTTGTTGAGTTTTTGGTTTGTTGGTTTGTTTGTTTTTTTCTTTTTTTGGTCTGGAAGTGAGT